>NC_091362.1:7717808-8017808 GCF_038502225.1 Cherax quadricarinatus | reverse complement strand
AGTATTGTCTGTTAGTCACTATTTTTGTGTTGGTTCAGTGATGTCTGTTGTCACCGTTGTTGTATCGGTTCAGTAATGTCTGTTGCCTCTGTTAAAGGCTACTTGTCCAACAGAAAGGCTTCTGTGTTGTTCCAGGGGCACATAAGTTTAACTAAAAACTTTGAATTAGGAACCCAACAGGGAGGTATGTTCAGCCTCACCTTACTCAATAATCTATAAATGCCATACTTAACGCTATGCCTAGCCAGCCCGATCATTATATGATTAGCTTTGCTGATGATATAATGATTCACACCACCGGATTCTCCAACACTCATAGCATCCTTAACCATGTACTAGCCTCGTGTCAGGACCTGGGGTTGATAATCTCTACTGGTAAAACAAAGATACTCAACATGCGTCCTCAACGACAGAGAGGCACAGTTCGCCTGATCCAGCTGCATGATGGGTCTCTTCTAGAATATGTAACCCGATATAGGTATCTAGGCTCTGAGGTCCCATTACTTGGACCTATTGTAAGGAGACTGCCGCCAGTACAAAGAAAGGCAGAAGAGAACTTAAAGATGTGGAAGGTTTTGATCCCAGGTATGGTGCTAATAATAAAATTGTGAAAATGATGTATTTTGCTTATATATTAGATTATTGGCTAATTATGGCGCACCACTAGCTCCTGTGTCTGACTGGAAGCTTGGTGGGCGGGAAAAATTGCAGACCGAAGCAATGAGGATCATCCCTGGATGCTCTCGTACTGCCAAAATTTTAAATATGCGGAAAGAACTTGATATTCCATGCATCAGAGATCGTGTTACTGAAAAAAATGTCGCCATTGGGGTCAATATGCTCAGGCAATCCCAGTCAAAGCCTTACCTGGAGTTTACCTGGAGAGGGTTTTGGGGGTCAACGCCCCCGCGGCTCGGTCTGAGACCAGGCCTCGTGGTAGATCAGGGTCTGATCAACCAGGCTGTTACTGCTGGTCGCACGCAAACTGACGTACGAACCACAGCCCGGTTGGTCAGGTACTAACTTTTGGTGCCTGTCCAGTGCCTTCTTGAAGACAGGCATAGAAGCCTTCCAAACCTTCATTTGCACTGGTGAACACTCCTTTATATGGATCGAAAAAACTGGAACTGACCTCCGCATGAACCAGATACATGATCTATGTCAAGTTAGGAAACAGCGGCACTTCCCAGCTCCATGGGATATTATCCCATTCCAAACTACCATCCCTCCAATTATCCCCCCAAAACTTTTTTAAATTACAACCAAAGCTTCGCCTTGAAGCCAAACAAGATGCCTTAAACTGTATTGATAACTTAATCACACAGAACACTCTTTCACAAATTATAAATGATGGTTCTGTTCACCAATCTACTGGTGCAGCCGGTAATGTTGCTGTTGTACAGAGACCCATCAAGGAAGATTTCTTGACGCTGGTGAGGGGCTCTTGATATAGGGAATTAGATCTGTTTTCGGATTCCCTGAATACCTTCCACAATCCCCCACAATCGCTGTACTATCCTACGGGTTTAGCGCTTCCCCCTTGATTATAATAATATCATAGAGTTATGGCTATCATGAAACTGGAGCACGCATCAATAACTAGGCCTCTATCCTTCAGACAGAACTGTTTGCCATACTCCTTGCACTTAAATGCGTCCATGTATCTAAGGTTGACACTTCAACTGTAACTGATTCTCTGTCATCCATAAATGCTCTCAACTCGTTAAGTATAAATTGTGGCACGCTTGCGTTAGACGCCCGACGCGGTATGGTAAGATTGTGGACAGTGGAGTCAGGGTGCACCTTCTGTAGATTTCATCTCGCATTGGTCTTCAGATGCCTGATAGAACTGATGAACTGGCTAAGTTATATGCTTTCAAAGAGAGAGTAGATTACAATCTTGGGTTGTCAAGCCGTTACCGTAACGGCTTGATAAAGCTCCTGGAGAGCGAAACGTTGCCACAATAAAATGTCACATTAGTTGCACTTGTGTCATTTTACTTAACATATTGTCGGTAATTCTACCAACATTAATACAATTCTTCAGTCTAATACAGGGAAAGATAAAGATGAGGGGTTTAAGGTAACCAGTCCCTCAGTCTAGAGACGATGTTTTCAGTCCAACAACTTTCCCAAAATTGAAGTTAGGCATATTGGTCTATAATTCGATGCTAAAGACCTACATCAAACCTTTGTAAATGAGTATCACACTTGTCTTTTATAATTTACCAGGAACAATACCTGTTTGTAGTGATATGTTGAAGAGACTAGCCAGTGGATTGCTAAGTTCCACCAGGGCCAGGGGTCCGATGCTAAAGATAAGGCTAAAGAGGTTTTTGTGGCATTTATGGATTTGGAAAAGGCGTATGACAGGGTGGCTAGGGGGGCAATGTGGCAGATGCTACAGATGTATGGTATAGGAGGTAGGTTACTGAAAGCAGTGAAGAGTTTTTACGAGGATAGTGAGGCTCAAGTTAGAATATGTAGGAAAGAGGGAGATTATTTCCCAGTAAAAGTAGGCCTTAGACAAGGATGTGTGATGTCACCGTGGTTGTTTAATATATTTATAGATGGGGTTGTAAGAGAAGTAAATGCGAGGGTCTTGGCAAGAGGCGTGGAGTTAAAAGATAAAGAATCACACATAAAGTGGGAGTTGTCACAGTTGCTCTTTGCTGATGACACTGTGCTCTTGGAAGATTCTGAAGAGAAGTTGCAGAGGTTGGTGGATGAATTTGGTATGGTGTGTAAAAGAAGAAAATTAAAAGTGAATACAGGAAAGAGTAAGGTTATGAGGATAACAAAAAGATTAGGTGATGAAAGACTGGATATCAGATTGGAGGGAGAGAGTATGGAGGAGGTGAATGTATTCAGATATTTGGGAGTGGACGTGTCAGCGGATGGGTCTATGAAAGATGAGGTGAATCATAGAATTGCTGAGGGGAAAAGAGTGAGTGGTGCACTTAGGGGTCTGTGGAGACAAAGAGGGGAATGTATGAGAGTATAGTTTTACCAACGCTCTTATATGGGTGTGAAGCATGGGTGATGAATGTTGCAGCGAGGAGAAGGCTGGAGGCAGTGGAGATGTCATGTCTGAGGGCAATGTGTGGTGTGAATATAATGCAGAGAATTCGTAGTTTGGAAGTTAGGAGGAGGTGTAGGATTACCAAAACTGTTGTTGAGAGGGCTGAGGAAGGGTTGTTGAGGTGGTTTGGACATGTAGAGAGAATGGAGCGAAACAGAATGACTTCAAGAGTGTATCAGTCTATAGTGGAAGGAAGGCGGGGTAGGGATCGGCCTAGAAAAGGTTGGAGGGAGGGGGTAAAGGAGGTTTTGTGTGCGAGGGGCTTGGACTTCCAGCAGGCATGCGTGAGCGTGTTTGATATGAGTGAATGGAGACAAATGGTTTTTAATACTTGACGTGCTGTTGGAGTGTGAGCAAAGTAACATGAAGAGATTCAGGGAAACCGGCAGGCCGGACTTGAGTCCTGGAGATGGGAAGTACAGTGTCTGCACTCTGAAGGAGGGGTGTTAATGTTGCAGTTTAAAAACTGTAGTGTAAAGCACCCTTCCGGCAAGACAGTGATGGAGTGAATGATGGTGAAAGTTTTTCTTTTTCGGGCAACCCTGCCTTGGTGGGAATCGGCCAGTGTATTAATAACAAAAAAAATTAAATTGAGGTGGTGAAATCAAAGCATGAGAATTTACAGAAAGTTAATGGATACAACATTTATGTGAGATTTAATAGACGCTTATTAACAAATGTTTTCTTTTCCCTGCCTCGGTGGGCAACGGATGACTTGTTTACAAAAACTGCACAAAGTAGTACTTTTTTTTTTTTGTTTTCTGGCCGCAGTGGGAATGGAGCGTGCAGATAATTTATACATTTCTGCACTACGCTGGCTAGATGCCTCAGGTGGACTGGATAGGTTGAGGTCCGCACTGGTAGCCCGGGCAGCCCTCTGCCCAGCTCTCAAAGTCTTCAGTACACCTGTCTACGTTAATGTCATGTACCTGCGAGAAATAAGTGGTATGTCGGAGATAATTTTTGGTTATTTAAAATTTCCATATATTTTTTAAACAACTGCTTTTTGCATTAAACTTGTAGTCTGTCTTCTGTTTAAGTAATTTATTTAGATTTTTGTCAATTATATTTATCTTGGGTTACATTATACAAAAGGCAAAAAAGCAACAAATTAATCACTACTGGTTAGGCCACTTACCTTTATTATCCCCCTCTCCCCACCTCATCCACCCTTTTCAGCATTCCATTCTTACCAATCCTTCTTCCTCCCCCAACTTACCAACCCTAATCACTAGTAATGGCACTACTGACAGAGGAGCTAGCTGACTTGGTGATGAGTCGACCAGTGGAGGCTCAACAAATATTCCACCGTGTGGTTCATGTAGCCTCTGTGGCTATCAGCCTTCAGCTTAACTCCTCTTCCAATAATATGTTGGAAGCGTCTGTCACCACCCAGAATGACACATGCCCCGATGATGACCACGGTGCCCAGCACAACCACTGTGCCAAGAACTACCATTGTGCCCAAGACGACCACTGTCCTCCAGCACCAGCCACTGACATCCCCGACACTGAGCACCTCACCTCTCTCTACCTGGAGAACCAAGACAAGTGTCAGAAGGTCGCTACCATGCTAGGCGCCGTCACTAAGGAACTGAGTAAAGTGGATCTGAACGCTACTCTTCAGTCGTTAGCGTCCAACCTGCCGCTGGATGCCTCAGTGTCTGGAGACGCTACCACCATCCTCACACCTGCACAAGTAAGCAGCTCTCTATTAATACATCTGTACTTGCTGTTTGACCCATACGGGTCTGGTACTTGCTTTTTAATATAATAATAATTCTGTATTTAAGTAAGATTTTTTTGTGTTAATGTTTCTTACCTCTAACACCATTACAATTCACTAGCCCTTCAAGGAAAGTGCCTATAAGCGGGTGAAGGGCTCTTGAAACTATGAATTCAATACACGATTCCTTTCCTTGACGTAAACCTGATTACCCCAGATGCTAATCACATGAGTATAATATTAAAACTGACATCTAACCCACAAATGTAAATTAAATGACATTTGTTCTCATTCTGAACCCTAATTAAGCTGCGACTTGATAATGATCCAGGACGGACTCAAACTTGATATTGATCCAAGACGGACTTAAACCTGATAATGATCCAGGACGGACTCAGACTTGATAAGGATCCAAGACAGACTCAAACTTGATAATGATCCAAAACGGACTCAAATGTAATCAATTTTTTACACGTGCAACAACTGGGTATCAAATTTTTCAAGCCGAAGGTAGTTATGACTGACTCTCAGGCAGAGGGATTGATTACCTCTTTTTGTAAATAATTCTCCGGTGTTAAGAGACTAATTATCTCTTCTATTGTTTTTTGTGAATAGTTTTGTAAGACTAAGGGGCTGATTGCTTCATCTTCAACTGTCTTCACGTATCACGTCTTTATTTAATTGGTAAAGCATTGGTTGACGTAACGTCGTTGATTAAGATGCCCGGTAGTTGCACATGTCTAAGTCCTCATCTTGTTGGTGTTGTGTGCCACTGTTATAATGTTATTAGTCAACCTTTATTCAGCGTTGTGGGTTGAAAATGGCCCAGCTACAGTTCTGTAAATGTTTATTCCTCTGCTATTAGATTATCTTTTCTGACAAGCCAATATTGCCTCATGAGGTTATGTGATGTTTGTAGATCCACGCGCCTCTCCGTGTGGTTGGTATACCGTGGGTGAAGGAGTGGGTGTTGGGCGGGATCAAAGACTTACCACTATACCTGCAGCAGCCCACGCTTGCTCTAGTCTCCGGGAGGGTCATCTCCGTCATGCTGCCAACAACCTACACGTAAGTCATAGGCATCATGGCTGGAAGTTATGTCTCACACACATCATTCACGAATAAATTTAATATTAAATTCATATTGTAATGTTAGCACTGTCTTGTAAAGCTTCTGCCAATCAAGTACCAGGAGAGAAAAAATATTGTTAATACTACGTAGTCTGTAGACATTTTTTATAACGCATAAACTCCTAAAATTGTAAGTATGAAATAATTTGTGTCACTGATTGTCAAACATCAGTGTTTTTGGTATTTCAATCACACTGAGGGAAAATCTTAAGAAAAACCGAGGTATGACTATGTATATGCATGTGTGTGTGTATATACTCACCTACTTGTGGTTGCAGGGGTCTAGTCACAGCTCCTGGTCCCGCCTCTTCGCTGGTCGCTACTAGGTCCACTCTCCCTGCTCCATGAGCTTTATCGTATCTCTTTATAAAGCTATGCATGGATCCTACCCCCGCTGCATCTCTCTCCAGATTGTTCCACTTCCTGACAACTCTATGACTAAAAAAATACTTCCTAACATTCTTGTGACTTATCTGAGTCTTCAACTTCCAGTTGTGACCCCTTGTTGCTGGGTCTCATCCCTGAAACATCCTGTCCCTATCCATCTTGTCAATTCCTTTCAGTAATAAATATGTCGCTATTATGTGTCTCCTTATCCCTCCTATCTTCTAGTGTCGTCAGGTTGATTTCCCTTAACCTTTCCTTGTAGGACATACCTGTTAGCTCCGGGACTATTCTTGTTGCAAACCTTTGCATTTTCTCTAATTTCTTGACATGCTTGACCAGGTGTGGGTTACATACTGGTGGTGCATATTCCAATATGGGCCTGACGTGCAAGGTGTACAGAATCTTGAACGATTGCTTACTAAGGTGTCGAAACGCTGTTCTTAGGTTTGCCAGGCGCCCATATGCTGCAGCAGTTATTTGGCTGATGTGCGCCTCAGATGTGCTCGGTATTATGCACACTAAGATTTTTTTCCTTGAGTGAGGTTTGCAGCCTTTGTCCCCCTAGCCTGTACTCTGTCTGAGGTCTTCTTTGACCTTCCCCAATCTTCACGATCCTGCACTTGGGGTTAAATTTCAGGAGCCAGTTGCTGGACCAGCCTTGCAACCTGTCCAGATCCCTTTGTGTGTACTCACCTATTTGTGGTTGCAGGGGTCGAGTCCTAGCTCTTGGCCCCTTTGTGTGTGTGTGTGTGTGTGTGTGTGTGTGTGTGTGTGTGTGTGTGTGTGTGTGTGTGTGTGTGTGTGTGTGTGTGTGTATGTGTGTGTGCGTGTATTATTAGGAGTGAGTGGAGACGAATGGTTTTGGGGGCTTGACGAGCTGTTGGAGTGTGAGCAGGGTAATACAAGGTGGCCCATAAATTTGTTCATATGTTGGTTTTGCTAAAAAAAAAAATATATATATGTAGAAAAAAAATTGGTTACGACAATTGAATTTTTATGTTTCCGAGATTTATACACTATTTTTTAAAAATAATGTTTCATAAATAGCGGCTTTGAGCCCGCTCACAAATTTCAGCTGTTTTGAGGGCATTCTGCATCACTTGACATAGTGTATCATTGCTTATTCTTGTAATTACCAGTCGAATATTTTCTTTGAGGTGTTGTAACGTCTGTGGTTTATCGATGTAAACTTTTTCTTTGGGGTAACCCCAAAGAAAGAATCCGGAGCCGATAGATCTGGTGGTCTTGAGGGCCATCTGATGTCACCACTTTTTGAAATCAAGCGATTTGGGAAACGATGTCTGAGGAGATTCATTGTTGCTCTCGCTGTATGGCAAGTGGCACCATCTTGTTGGAACCAGGACCGCTCAACTTGTCCTCCTAATTCTGGCAGGAATTTTTTTTCGATCATTTCCATATATCGTGCACTACTATTCATCGTAACTTGATGGCCTTCTTCCTTATAAAAATAAGGTCCAATAATTTTTTGAGCCGATATTCTTGGTCTAGCGGTTCTGGAATCTATGACTGTCTCTGACTCTTCAAATTTAGCCACCAACCGCTTTATGGTGACCAACGAGGAAGAATGTCTAACATTGAAAAATGAACAATATTTTCGGTGTGTTTCAGAAACACTCCGTTGGCTTCCCAGATAAAAACAACAAAACAAAACAAAACAAAAAAGCAGCCGTTTTAATGAGTTGTTGAACCGTGTAACTTCCATGCTGTTGCTGGAGCTTCTCTAATTCAAACTGAAAAAAATAAACAAAAAATTATTAAATTTTAAATATATGAACAAACATATGGGTCACCCTGTTTATGAAGGGATTCAGGGAAACCGGTTAGCCGGACTTACAGTCCTGGAGGTGGGACATGCATTACCTGCACTCTAAATGAGGGGTTTAGGATATTTACTGTTTACAGGGACATCTAAACTGTCGTATCTGCCCGCCTCTAGCAAGACAGTGATAGTGCAAATGATGGTAAAAGTGTTTCTATTTTCGGGTCACCCTGCCTAGGTGGGAGACAGACAGCATTTAAGTGAACAATATTTAGATAAAGGTATGGTAGTTTTCGTTGCTTTTATGGATTTAGAAAAGGCACGTGACAGGGTGGATAGGGAAGCAGTGTGGCAGATGTTGCAAGTGATGGAATAGGTTGTAAGTTACTAAATGCTGTAAAGAGTTTTTATGAGGATAGTGAGGCTCAGGTTAGGGTGTGTAGGAGAGAGGGAGTTTACTTCCCGGTAAAAGTAGGCCTTAGACAGGGATGCATGATGTCACCTTGATTGTTTAACCTATTTATAAATGGGGTTGTATAAGAAATAAATGCTAGGGTGTTGGGGAGAGGAGTGGGATTAAATTATGTGGAATCAAATACAGAATGGGAGTTGACAAGAGTCACTTCTTGCTGATGATACTGTCCTTTTGGGAGATTCTAAAGAGAAGTTGCAAAGGTTAGTGAACGAGTTTGAGAGGGTGTGTAAAGGAAGTTGAAAGTGACCATGGATAAGAGTAAAGTGATAAGGGAATCAAACGAGTTAGGTAAAGAACAATTGGATATCATATTAGAGGGAGGGGATATGGAAGAAGTAAATATGTTCATATAGGAGCCTTGAATTTAGTCGTGCCTTTTCTGTATGCAAAACTATTTTTATTATCTATAAAATGTATTTTTTGTTAATATTTCCTGACCTGACTAGCTTGTGCTGCAGGGTCTGGTGCCGTGCTCCATCCTTGAGTGGAGGTGACCAGGCTGGGTGGGTCATTGGGCTAATCCAGGGGGTCACATGGGCCTGCTCCGCATGGGTCAGTAGGCCTGTTGCAGTGTTCCTTCTTTCTTATGTTCTTATGTTCTTATCTATTATGCTCACGCATGCTTGCTGGAAGTCAAAGCCCCTCACGCACAAAACCTTCTTTCCCCCCGTCCCTCCAACCTTTCCTAGGCCGACCCCTACTCTGCCTTCCCTAGACTACAGATCTGTACACTCTCGAAGTCATTCTATTTTGTTCCATTCTCTCTATATGTCCAAACCACCTCAACAACCCCTCCTCAGCCCTCTGGATAATAGTTTTGGTAATTCCACACCCCCCTCCTAATTTCCAAACTATGAATTCTCTGCATTATATTCACATCACACATTGCCCTCAGACATGACATCTGCACTGCCTCCAGCTTTCTCCTTTTTGCAAAATTCACCACCCATGTTTCACACCCATATAAGAGTGTTGGTATAACTATACTCTCGTTCATTCCCCTCTTTGCTTCCATGGACAGGCTTATTTCTCTATAATTTTTGCATTCTCTTTTGTCCTGTTTGCCATATACAAAGGTAAAGGGGATATATATATATATATATATATATATATATATATATATATATATATATATATATATATATATATATATATATATATATATATATATATATATATATATATATATTTTTTTTTTTTTTTTTTTTTTTTTTTCAACAAGTCGGCCGTCTCCTCACGACATCCCACTAACAAAATATTCTACCCAAGAAATAAGGTTTATTATTTGTCCAATGTATTATTAAATTCTAACCAAATTTTATTAATTATAAATGAATCTAATTTATATAAACCTAAGGAAATATTCATATTATTTTCAAAACTGCTTTTAATGAAGCAAGATTCATTTATATTCCTGTCAACCATGGACTTGCTTGATACAACTTTCTCAACTTTTTGAAAATCAATTGGATGGTTAAAATCTCTCACGTGAATAAATAGAGCATTTGAATCTTGTCCATTTCTAATGCTATATTTATGTTGTTTTAATCTAAGTTCGAGACTTTTACCAGTTTGACCGTAATAAACTTTATCGCAAATTTTACAAGGAATCTTATAGACACACCCGTCAGCATTTTGGGGGGAATTCTTTATCAAAAGTTTTTTTACTGTATCAAGATTTTTAAATACAACTTTAATATTAAAAGTCTTTAGAAGAGAAGGCATATCAACCAAGTTTTCATGGTAAGGGAGAACCAACATATTTTTAGTTGAATAAGGTTGGTTGTCCCTTTTTGGGTTGTAAAAAGTATTTCTAGCAATTTTAAATGATTTATCAATTACATTTCTCGGGTATTTCAGATCAATGGCTATTTCATAAATTTTGGGTATTTCTTCATCTATGAACTCTGAACTACAAATACGTAAAGCTCTCAAAAACATTGATGAGAAAACAGACAGTTTAACTATATCTTGATGGGAAGAATAATAGTGTATATAGGAACAGTTATTTGTAGGTTTTCTGTAAATTTTAAATTTTAATTCATTATTACTCTTAATAATTAAAACATCTAGAAAAGGCAATGAATTATTTTCCTCAAACTCAACAGTAAAGTTTATAGAATGGGCTAAGCTATTTAATTTGCCAAGGAAATGGTGTATGTTTACATTCTTGGGCATAAGACATAAATATCATCAACATATCTGAACCATTTTGCTCTATTAGGGAGGATTGTGTTAAGCAATCTTGTTTCAAAAAATTCCATGTATAGATTACTAAGAACAGGTGAAAGAGGATTTCCCATTGCCATACCAAATTTCTGAGTGTAAAACTTATCATTAAATACAAATTTTGCATCAACAATGCAAAGTTTAATAAGTTTAATGATGGTAGGAGCTGGTAATGGTAAATCATAATTAACGAGTTCTTCAGATAAGAAACTTAATAAATCATCAACAGGAACTTTCGTAAACAAGGAAGTAACATCAAAACTAGCCATGTTAAAATCATTTAAGTCAGTCAAGGAGCTTAATTTATCAATTAAATCTAAGTTGTTTTTAACATTAAAGTTAGAAATTTTATCAACAATAGGGCTCAAAATGTCAACAAGCCATTTGGATAATTTATACGAAACTGATCCTATGGAGCTAATAATTGGTCTAATTGGATTACCTGGTTTGTGTGCTTTTATTAGTCCATACATGTAAGGTAAAGATGGATTAGTGGAAGTAAAGTGTTTAATTAATTCATCTTTGCCTTTTAGTAGAAGTTTTATTGTTTTATTGAAATTAATGTTAACGGTTTCTAAGGGATTCTTTCTAAGTTTAGAATAGGTTTCAGTATCATCTAAGAGATTATTCATTTTTTCTTGGTAATCATTTTCTTTCATAATTACTATTGCATTTATTTTATCTGCTTTGGTAAGGCGAAATTTTTTATTATTATTAAGTGTAACTCTTCTGATTTATCCACTGATGAAATTAATATTAGTAAAGGAATGGTATATAGCTCTATGTTAAAACAAAACATTCCCAATTGCCCTCAAAGATTCTTTAAGTCTTATGATACACTTAATAATAATAAAAAATTGCGGCTTACCAAAGCAGATAAATTAAATGCAATAGTAATTATGAAATAAAATGATTACCAAGAAAAAATGAATAATCTCTTAGATGATACTGAAACCTATTCTAAACTTAGAAAGAATCCCTTAGTAACCATTAACAGTAATTTCAATAAAACAATAAAACTTCTACTAAAAGGCAAAGATGAATTAATCAAACAATTTACTTCCACTAATCCATCTTTACCTTACATGTATGGACTAATAAAAACACACAAACCAGGTAATCCAATTAGACCAATTATTAGCTCCATAGGATCAGTTTCGTATAAATTATCCAAATGGCTTGTTGACATTTTGATCCCTATTGTTGGTAAAATTTCTAACTTTAATGTTAAAAACAACTTAGATTTAGTTGATAAATTAAGCTCAATGACTGACTTAAATGATTTTAACATGGTTAGTTTTGATGTTACTTCTTTGTTTACGTAAGTTCCTGTTGATGATGTCGTGAGGACCTGTCTAGTTGGACCAGCGGACCTACTGCAGTGTTCCTCTTTTCTTATGAGTCCGGTATTGTCACGCATCAGGTGTTTCTTTGTTGTGGGAATTGACTGTGAGGTGTGGTCTTAGCCCTTTAATTGCTTTCCTTTGATGTATTAGTCACGAAAGCACTTAAAATTTCATTACTCTTTCACAGTGGTTGTTTTGCATATATATATATATATATATATATATATATATATATATATATATATATATATATATATATATATATATATATATATATATATGTGTGTGTGTGTGTGTGTGTGTGTATATATATTATAACGAGTTTGTTTGGTAGGTGCTGCAAACGGGTGGTTAATGATAAACTTCTTCGGAGGCTTCTTACTTTATTGTTAATGTCGTGGTGGGTACACAGGCTTGTGTTGTGCCCATGGCCCGGGAGGGCCATGCCCACGAGAGAGAGCTGGGAGTACTTGTGTCTTCCTGCTAGGCCGCTGTGTGAGTGAGGGTGAGGCAAGTCTGGGCATACTGAAGTGGCAAGGCCTATAGATGGCAGCACCTGAGTGGCGCGAAAATATGAACTTAGCTGGCAGACAGCAGGGGCTGTCTGCGCAGACAGTACAGGCTGTCTATATACGCTCGGCCACCTACCGTGCGATGTCCCGACGCGACAATACTGGTAGTAAAAGAAACTCGGTCTCTCTCTCGTAGGAACAGGGCACAGAACACAAAATAAAAACATATATATACATATGAACATGGAAAAAAAACTTCCTACAGGGAAGGAAGAAAAAAACATGTGGGGTGTGCTAAACATCGTGGTCATAGGCAGTGAGCGTCGAAGGGCAACACTGCAGGCCTTCCTGCGTCTGGACAGATACTGCAACACAGGAGACATCGCTGCACCTGAGCTGTGACGTAACAGGTTACGGTCTCCTCTGGAACGGTGAAGCAGACATCGTAGGAGTCGCTGCAGGTTTCACTCAACCTGGGGCACAACATGCTGGTGCCCTCGAGTGAGGCGTCGACAAACTCGGCAACTGGGCAGGACTTCTGGCAAGCGACTCAGGAGGACACTTCTCGACTGGTACTGTCGCTGGGCTGTCACTGCCGGCGAGCGTGGAGCGAGTTGTGGAGCGAGTCGTGGCAGAGACGACTGGGAGTCGTAACATCATACACCAGACTGCAGTGAGCGAGCTAGCAGTCAAAGTGACATCTTCTTTGTGCAGGCTGCTCACTGAAGCTTGTGACACAAGGCTGACACAGCGCCTGCCGACAGGCCTGCCTGCGGCTTGACGAGTATCATCTCTCGACATTTGGAGTTATAGCAGGGGTTAGTCTAAGCATCCCCAGACTTGTTTCTCTATATATAACTGCACTCTGACGGTCTGGAGGTGAAGTGAAACAAATCTCGATGGGAATCGTAGCAGGTACGATTCTGCAGAACAACACAAGTGACGAGCATAAAGGCTTTCTGTACAAGAGGGCTCATACGCTCAGGGCTGAGTAATCAGCTGTCAAACACACTGGTTACATGGGTGACTTAACACAGTGGTGCTAGTCAGGTCTGGCTCAGACCTCACTGGACACACGGAAACTTTACACACACACCGCGGTACAACATGTGAGAACACTGACTGAGAGGAATTAATTAACACACGACATATATTTTCTCTCAATCTTCTCGACAATACGGAAATAATTACTAGAAACACTCGATGTGACATCATGTGATGTCAGGCGTGATGACGTCAGCAGACATCTCGAGGTGACGTCAGCAGCACTGTGACGTCAGCAGACATCTCGAGGTGACGTCAGCAGCACTGTGACATCAGCAGACATCTCGAGGTGACGTCAGCAGACATCTCGAGGTGACGTCAGCAGACATCTCGAGGTGACGTCAGCAGACATCTCGAGGTGACGTCAGCAGACATCTCGAGGTGACGTCAGCAGACATCTCGAGGTGACGTCAGCAGACATCTTGAGGTGACGTCAGCAGACATCTCGAGGTGACGTCAGGCAGACATCATGACGTCATGAAGTCGGGCAGCATCGTGGGTGACGTCAATGTGATGCGGGCAGCAGACCACAGCATGTGGCCTGGGACATCTGGTAACTCACGTAGCTCGTAGGTCTACGTGACATCGGCCACACCCACGTGGTGTCGTGATCTACGTGGCATGCTGATCCATGTAGCTTCGAGTGGCCTCGGGCACTCGGATACACAGCTCTGGCAATGAATCACACGAAAAACAGCAGAAAACACAGCAGAGGGAGTGGGCAGTGGTGAGTGGTGTATGGTAGACGGGTGAGTGTATGGCGAGGGAGCATCTGGCGGTCTCTCCTCCCACCCACAAACACAGGGAAACACACTGGATGCAGGAATCACCACAAAACTCACGTCTGGCTTGCTGAAACGGCTGTGCTGAGCTGAACAACAACAACAGCAACATACAAGTGACGCTGAACACGTGACTTGAGAAACAGCGTGGAACACTGTAGCGTGGGGTCACTGTGACGCCACTTACAATTCTCGGAGAATTTCGGCAAATTCGGGCACTCGGATACACAGCTCTGGCAATGAATCACACGAAAAACAGCAGAAAACACAGCAGAGGGAGTGGGCAGTGGTGAGTGGTGTATGGTAGACGGGTGAGCGAGGAGCATGGGTGAGTGTATGGCGAGGGAGCATCTGGCCATTCCTCCTCCTCCTCCACCCACAAACACGTGGAGAAGCTCACACTGGACGCAGAAATCACCACAAAACTCACCTCTGGCTTGCTGAAACAAATGTGCTGAGCTGAACAACAACAGCAACATACAAGTGACGCTGAACACGTGACTTGAGAAACAGCGTGGGACACTGTAGCGTGGAGTCACTGTAGTGTGGGGTCACTGTGACATGGGGTCACTGTGACGCCACTTACAATTCTCGGAGAATTTCGGCAAATTTCGGCCTGAATCCTGCTTGTACCTGTGTCTGGATGCTCAAACGTGCAGACACGACATCAGGATAACTTGTTGAGAGACGGATGCTTCTTGTGTAGGGTGATGAAGTGAAGATGACTTCATACCTCTCCTTCCTCTCTCAGGGTAAACACAACGCTGCGATCACCGCTGGTACCAATATAACGAACTTGTTTGGTTAGCTGTAGCGGGTGGTTAAATGATACGTCTTCGGAGGCTTCTTACTGTATTGTTAATGTCGTGGTGGGTACACAGGCTTGTGTTGTGCCCATGGCCCGGGAGGGCCATGCCCACGAGAGAGAGCTGGGAGTACTTGTGTCTTCCTGCTAGGCCGCTGTGTGAGTGAGGGTGAGGCAAGTCTGGGCATACTGAAGTGGCAAGGCCTATAGATGGCAGCCGAGAAAAACTAATTTTGGGTGTGATTTACAGGGCCCCAAATCTTGATAGGGAGTGCAGTAAACTTCTATGGGACGAAATTCGTAAGGCATCTACATACGAAAATGTTGTGCTAATGGGAGATTTCAACTATAGACAGATTGACTGGAGCAATTTGACAGGAAATTTAGAGTCAGGTGACTTTCTTGATACGATCCAGGATTGTTTTTTAAAACAGTTTGTGACAGAGCCAACTAGGGGAAATAACCTCCTTGACTTGGTTCTTGCCAGTAGGGAAACACTAATTAATAATCTTGAGGTTAATGATGAGCTTGGGGAAAGTGATCACAAATCACTCAGTTTTAATATATCATGGAATTCCCCTAATAATGGCAATCAAGTCTCCGTCCCTGACTTTCGCTTGGCTGATTTCATAGGACTGAAAAATTACTTAGGTGGGCTGAACTGGAATGACCTGACTAAGGGTCAGGTAGGTGGTGATGGTTGCCGATATGATGCTTTCCAGGGCATAGTTCTAGCTGCTCAGTCAAATTATGTTCCAAATAGGGAAATCAGATCAAACAAAAATGATCCTAAATGGATGAACAATAGATTAAAATATCTGATTGGTCAAAAGAGAGGCATATATAGGCAAATCAAAAGAGGAGAGGGGCAATTAAGAAATCGATATATTCAGTTAAAGAGAGAAATAAAAAAGGGAATTAGAAAAGCAAAAAGAGATTATGAGGTTAAAGTTGCAAGAGAATCGAAGACTAACCCAAAAGGATTCTTTCAGGTATACAGAAGTAAGATCAGGGACAAGATAGGCCCACTCAAAAGTTCCTCGGGTCAGCTCACTGACAGTGATAAGGAAATGTGTAGAATTTTTAACACATACTTCCTCTCAGTTTTTACACAGGAGGATACCAGCGATATTCCAGTAATGATAAATTATGTAGAACAGGACGATAATAAACTGTGCACGATTAGGGTCACAAGTGACATGGTCCTTAGGCAAATAGATAAATTAAAACCTAACAAATCCCCAGGCCCTGATGAACTGTATGCAAGGGTTCTAAAGGAATGTAAAGAGGAGCTTAGCACACCTTTGGCTAATCTTTTCAACATATCACTACAAACTGGCATGGTGCCAGATAAGTGGAAAATGGCAAATGTGATACCTATTTTCAAAACAGGTGACAGGTCCTTAGCTTCGAACTATAGACCAATAAGCCTAACCTCCATAGTGGGAAAATTTATGGAATCAATAATTGCCGAGGCAGTTCGTAGCCACCTTGAAAAGATTCATCCAACTAGGTATATTTCTACACCATAGGAAAGTTAGCACAGGCACCTCTGTGACCACAAATGCAAGTTTTTACAGACGAATCTCCAGCTAGCGTGGCCGTGACGAACTCTAGCTCAAGTCCCTTCACTGCCGTCAACATGACTTAAGAAATCGTAATGACACGATTGCAAATAAACCATACCCCCGGCCGGGGGTATGGTTTATTTGCAATCGTGTCATTACGATTTCTTAAGTCATGTTGACGGCAGTGAAGGGACTTGAGCTAGAGTTCGTCACGGCCACGCTAGCTGGAGATTCGTCTGTAAAAAACTTGCATTTGTGGTCACAGAGGTGCCTGTGCTAACCTTGAAAAGCATAAATTAATCAACGAATCTCAGCATGGTTTTACAAAGGGGCGTTCCTGCCTTACGAATTTATTAACTTTTTTCACTAAGGTATTTGAGGAGGTAGATCATGGTAATGAATATGATATTGTGTATATGGACTTCAGTAAGGCTTTTGACAGGGTCCCACATCAGAGACTATTGAGGAAAATTAAAGCACATGGAATAGGAGGAGAAATTTTTTCCTGGATAGAGGCATGGTTGACAAATAGGCAGCAGAGAGTTTGCATAAATGGGGAGAAATCAGAGTGGGGAAGCGTCACGAGCGGTGTTCCACAGGGGTCAGTGTTGGGCCCCCTGCTGTTCACAATCTACATAAACGACATAGATGAGGGCATAAAGAGCGACATCGGCAAGTTTGCCGATGACACCAAAATAGGCCGTCGAATCCATTCTGACGAGGACATTCGAGCACTCCAGGAAGATTTGAATAGACTGATGCAGTGGTCGGAGAAGTGGCAGATGCAGTTAAATATAGACAAATGCAAAGTTCTAAATGTTGGACAGGACAATAACCATGCCACATATAAACTAAATAATGTAGATCTTAATATTACGGATTGCGAAAAAGATTTAGGAGTTCTGGTTAGCAGTAATCTGAAACCAAGACATAGAATCCTTGGCTTCATATCAAGAAGCATAAATAATAGGAGGCCTCAGGTTGTTCTTCAACTCTATACATCCTTGGTTAGGCCTCATTTAGATTATGCTGCACAGTTTTGGTCACCGTATTACAGAATGGATATAAATTCTCTGGAAAATGTACAAAGGAGGATGACAAAGTTGATCCCATGTATCAGAAACCTTCCCTATGAGGATAGACTGAGGGCCCTGAATCTGCACTCTCTAGAAAGACGTAGAATTAGGGGGGATATGATTGAGGTGTATAAATGGAAGACAGGAATAAATAAAGGGGATGTAAATAGTGTGCTGAAAATATCTAGCCTAGACAGGACTCGCAGCAATGGTTTTAAGTTGGAAAAATTCAGATTCAGGAAGGATATAGGAAAGTACTGGTTTGGTAATAGAGTTGTGGATGAGTGGAACAAACTCCCGAGTACAGTTATAGAGGCCAGAACGTTGTGTAGCTTTAAAAATAGGTTGGATAAATACATGAGTGGATGTGGGTGGGTGTGAGTTGGACCTCATAGCTTGTGCTACCAGGTCGGTTGCCGTGTTCCTCCCTTAAGTCAATGTGACCTGACCTGACTAGGTTGGGTGCATTGGCTTAAGCCGGTAGGAGACTTGGATCTGCCTCGCATGGGCCAGTAGGCCTTCTGCAGTGTTCCTTCGTTCTTATGTTCGTTCTTAAAACAGTCGACAAGGTACGATCCTGGAATTCGATTATTAAAATATATGACAAACCTAGCAATGTTGTGTAACTATGAAGAGCGAGCGTTGCGTACATCTTCAACAGTACCATGCTGATTATGAATGTTATTTTATGCTTTCTTGGTCTTTAGATCCTTAATGAAATCTTAAATTGCCATAATCCTTGCGGTTAATTGTGTTTTTCACAACAAGAAAGGCATAGGAAAGTTCTTGAAAGGGACATTTTAGATAATACTGAAAGACTTTCTTTGCTCCTCTTCACATGCTGTATAGTCCTTGTGGCTTAGCGCTTCTTTTTGATTATAATAATAATAATAATGCTCTTCTTCACCAGCAAGTCTTCCTGCTGTTCCTCACTGGCTGCTCTTAGTCTGTTTTAGGCCCTGTCTTGTAGACACATTTCCATTCACTCATCAAGTACTGTTGGCGTTGTATAGGATAACAGCACATTTGTTCTGACACGCATAGCACGCATAATTAAGAATCCCTTAAGGAGTACCTTTAAGAGGTCTGATTTTTTTCTTCCTCCAACTTTTCGATTTTATTTCGCTTACAACTCTAGAACGTCTCATCCAATCGTATTCAAATTTTCAACTCTTGTGTACATTAATGAGGACCAGATTCGTGGAATAATTGACATATTTATGTGACCTATGACCAAAGTTGTTGAACCTATTCTCAACGTCCTGGAATGGCTTGGATAAGTTATAAAATCCTTAGTAGGGTAACTTCAAACATTCAAGAAATGTTCCTCCTAACTGGACAACGAAGGAAGTGAAATTCAAGTGTGTATTTACAGATTTAGCTGTTTTGTAGATAAATTAGGATGCATTTTTTTTATTCCCCTTCACATGACGTTAAAAAAAATTCAGTTTACTTCTAAACGGCTTCAGTATTTATGGCTGAAGTATTTTACGGCCAGGATAGTACCGATTAAATTTTGTTTCAGTGTAGTCAGATTTGTTATGTAATAAAATAGTTAAAAACTTGGATACATTCGAATTCGTGCCACAACTGCAGAACAACTCATCTGATAGGCTTTTAAGGGGTGCGTAAGTTTTCCTGTCTCCTAATAACATGTTCAATTTTTCCCTATAATCTACCTCTTCCATAATTACTACAGCATTTGCTTTGTCAGTATGGGTTTAGAGCAGGTCGCTCCTGCCTCTCACAACTATTCGACCACTATGACATTGTCTTGGATACACTGGAGGACAAACAAAATGTAGATGCAGTCTACACAGATTTTGCAAAAGCCCACAACAAATGCGGCGACCACGGTGTTACAGTTTAACATCTTTATGATGCACATCATACCCATCCTGTGGCCGGTAGTCCATAGATTACAGAAGTACATAATGGGTTCAGGTGTGGAGAAAAATTCTCCACAAAGGGGGATATCAGCCCCTTTCAGCCTCCCGAGGGACTCAACCCTCTCAGAGAGAGCAAATGGCGTCTTGCTTCCAATCAACAATTTAATTGGAAGCAGATGCAGTACCAGCATGTACCAGATCAATTTCGACATCAAACTTGGACTCAGCATGCTGTTTATATTACATAAGAACATCTAAATTTATATCTGTAACAGACCCAACATATATTTTTTTGTTGTGCAGTGTAGTGTAACCAAAATTTACACTCTAGATTACTATCTCCACACTTAACATGTTATATTGAACTTATTGTTCGATATAACGTGTTTATTTTTTAATTTTAAGTTCTATAAAAAATGGTTGTAACTATTACCTGGAGTTTACCTGGAGAGAGTTCCGGGGGTCAACGCCCCCGCGGCCCGGTCTGTGACCAGGCCTCCTGGTGGATCAGAGCCTGATCAACCAGGCTGTTGCTGCTGGCTGCACGCAAACCAACGTACGAGCCACAGCCGGGCTGATCAGGAACTGACTTTAGGTGCTTGTCCAGTGCCAGCTTGAAGACTGCCAGGGGTCTGTTGGTAATCCCCCTTATGTGTGCTGGGAGGCAGTTGAACAGTCTCGGGCCCCTGACACTTATTGTATGGTCTCTTAACGTGCTAGTGACACCCCTGCTTTTCATTGGGGGGATGGTGCATCGTCTGCCAAGTCTTTTGCTTTCGTAGTGAGTGATTTTCGTGTGCAAGTTCGGTACTAGTCCCTCTAGGATTTTCCAGGTGTATATAATCATGTATCTCTCCCTCCTGCGTTCCAGGGAATACAGGTTTAGGAACCTCAAGCGCTCCCAGTAATTGAGGTGTTTTATCTCCGTTATGCGCGCCGTGAAAGTTCTCTGTACATTTTCTAGGTCGGCAATTTCACCTGCCTTGAAAGGTGCTGTTAGTGTGCAGCAATATTCCAGCCTAGATAGAACAAGTGACCTGAAGAGTGTCATCATGGGCTTGGCCTCCCTAGTTTTGAAGGTTCTCATTATCCATCCTGTCATTTTTCTAGCAGATGCGATTGATACAATGTTATGGTCCTTGAAGGTGAGATCCTCCGACATGATCACTCCCAGGTCTTTGACCTTGGTGTTTCGCTCTATTTTGTGGCCAGAATTTGTTTTGTACTCTGATGAAGATTTAATTTCCTCATGTTTACCATATCTGAGTAATTGAAATTTCTCATCGTTGAACTTCATATTGTTTTCTGCAGCCCACTGAAAGATTTGGTTGATGTCCGCCTGGAGCCTTGCAGTGTCTGCAATGGAAGACACTGTCATGCAGATTCGGGTGTCATCTGCAAAGGAAGACACGGTGCTGTGGCTGATATCCTTGTCTATGTCGGATATGAGGATGAGGAACAAGATGGGAGCGAGTACTGTGCCTTGTGGAACAGAGCTTTTCACCGTAGCTGCCTCGGACTTTACTCTGTTGACGACTACTCTCTGTGTTCTGTTAGTGAAGAAATTATAGATCCATCGACCGACTTTTCCTGTTATTCCTTTAGCACGCATTTTGTGCGCTATTACGCCATGATCACACTTGTCGAAGGCTTTTGCAAAGTCTGTATATATTACATCTGCATTCTTTTTGTCTTTTAGTGCATTTAGGACCTTGTCGTAGTGATCCAATAGTTGAGACAGACAGGAGCGACCTGTTCTAAACCCATGTTGCCCTGGGTTGTGTAACTGATGGGTTTCTAGATGGGTGGTGATCTTGCTTCTTAGGACCCTTTCAAAGATTTTTATGATGTGGGATGTTAGTGCTATTGGTCTGTAGTTCTTTGTTGTTGCTTTACTGCCCCCTTTGTGGAGTGGGGCTATGTCTGTTGTTTTTAGTAACTGTGGGACGACCCCCGTGTCCATGCTCCCTCTCCACAGGATGGAAAAGGCTCGTGATAGGGGCTTCTTGCAGTTCTTGATGAACACAGAGTTCCATGAGTCTGGCCCTGGGGCAGAGTGCATGGGCATGTCATTTATCGCCTGTTCGAAGTCATTTGGCGTCAGGATAACATCGGATAGGCTTGTGTTATTCAAATTTTGTGGCTCTCTCATAAAAAATTCATTTTGATCTTCGACTCTCAGTCTGGTTAGCGGCTTGCTAAAAACTGAGTCATATTGGGACTTGAGTAGCTCACTCATTTCCTTGCTGTCATCTGTGTAGGACCCATCTTGTTTAAGTAGGGGCCCAATACTGGACGTTGTTCTCGATTTTGATTTGGCATAGGAGAAGAAATACTTTGGGTTTCTTTCGATTTCATTTATGGCTTTTAGTTCTTCCCGCGATTCCTGACTCCTAAAGGATTCTTTTAGCTTAAGTTCGATGCTTGCTATTTCTCTGACCAGTGTCTCCCTGCGCATTTCAGATATATTGACCTCTTTTAGCCGCTCTGTTATTCTTTTCTGTCGCCTGTAAAGGGAGCGCCTGTCTCTTTCTATTTTACATCTACTCCTCCTTTTTCTTAGAGGAATAAGCCTTGTGCATACATCGAGTGCCACCAAGTTAATCTGTTCTAGGCATAAGTTGGGGTCTGTGTTGCTTAGTGTATCTTCCCAGCTTATATCGGTTAGGACTTGGTTTACTTGGTCCCACTCTATGTTTTTGTTATTGAAGTTGAATTTGGTGAATGCTCCCTCGTGACTAGTCTCATTATGTCGGTCTGGGGCTCCACGCATACATGTCTGAACCTCAATTATGTTGTGATCTGAGTATATTGTTTTTGATATGGTGACATTTCTTATCAGATCATCATTGTTAGTGAAGATGAGGTCTAGTGTATTCTCCAGTCTAGTAGGCTCTATTATTTGCTGGTTTAAATTGAATTTTGTGCAGAGATTTAAAAGCTCGTGTGAGTGTGAGTTTTCATCAGAGCTGCCTCCTGGTGTTATTACTGCAACAATATTATTTGCTATATTCCTCCATTTTAGGTGCCTTAAGTTGAAATCCCCCAGGAGCAAGATGTTGGGTGCAGGAGCTGGAAGATTTTCCAGACAGTGGTCAATTTTTAACATCTGTTCCTGGAATTGCTGGGATGTTGCATCCGGAGGCTTGTAGACTACCACAATGACTAGGTTTTGGTTCTCGACCTTTACTGCTAAAACTTCCACTATGACCATAATTTTTAAAGTGGTGGACCGGTGAGGTCCACAACGGCAGGTGATCATAAGTCCCGCGTCAGGAAACGCTTCTCTTGTTTCCAGACGAACCTCACCTAGCCTAACCTAATTTTAAGTTTTAATAATGAGGTATAGTAATGGAGTCGCAGTACTCTCCAAAATCAGTGGTTTCTTAATTAGCTTGTACTCCATTCCATTTATTATTTGTAACCTTTGTATTTGTTTTAATAAACTTCATTTTCATTTTCATTGCCATTTTCATGTGTGTCAGTGTGTGGGCACGGTACATGTGTAGCAGTGGAGGGTGTGTGGGCACGGCCAGGGACTTACACGTGAGGGTGTTCGCTGTGGGGCGACCAGAAGCTGACACCATCCATCAGCATCCTGTCTGCAGGTCAGCTTCCACCTCCACTCTCAATATTATTCTGTTTTGATTTTAAAGTTGTTTTATTAGGTCTTTTTCAGGAAGATTTTATATAGAGTATGTATGATATTTTTTTTCCTTATTAATTATATAAACACAACATTTTGTACAATTCTAGATATAAAAGAGGTTCAACATAATTATGGCATTTACACTTTATATATAGTTAAAAGATTTACATAAAGACTTCTAGCGTCATGTGAATGAAAATAAAAATCTTATCAGATCTACAACCCTTTATAATAAAAATAAAAGGTCAAGAGAGGCCTGAGCTTGCTACCATCTGCAGCTCACAAGACTGCCATCCCCACGAGCCCCTTTGAGGCGGGGTAGATGGCAGACCAGAGGCCTAGCTTCTCCCTACGAGCCCCGTGAGGGCGGGGAATGTGACTAGGCCTGGGGACACTTGGTCCCAAAGATGAGGAGGTACTTGTACCTCCTCCCATGGGAGACTTAAGTCTCTAGACACTCCCCAGATAGGGAGCCAAGGCCGGGTCACCACTACTTGGAAAAGACCCGGGCTGGGAGAATACCGTCGAAAAAAAAAAAAATAATAACAACGAACATCGAATTTCAGTGTAAACAGATTGTCTGACATGAACAATTACACCACATAGAGAAAAGCCCTTCTTCTATATATATTTTTTTTTTACGACGAGCCTTATCAAGTAAATGGAAGGAATACCATAAGAATGATGATGATGATGTGTGTATGTGTACTCACCTATTTGTACTTGCCTAATTGTGGTTGCAGGGGTCGAGACTCGGCTCCTAGTCCCGCCTCTTCGCTGACCGCTACTGGATCCTCCCTCTCCCTGCTCCATGAGCTTTATTATACCTTGTCTTATAACTATGTATGGTTCCTGCCTCCACTGGAGACCTGGAGTTTACCTGGAGAGAGTTCCGGGGGTCAACGCCCCCGCGGCCCGGTCTGTGACAAGGCCTCCTGGTGGATCAGAGCCTGATCAACCAGGCTGTTACTGCTGGCTGCACGCAAACCAACGTACGAGCCACAGCCCGGCTGGTCAGGAACCGACTTTAGGTGCTTGGCCAGAGCCAGCTTGAAGACTGCCAGGGGTCTGTTGGTAATCCCCCTTATGTATGCTGGGAGGCAGTTGAACAGTCTCGGGCCCCTGACACTTACTGTATGGTCTCTTAACGTGCTAGTGACACCCCTGCTTTTCATTGGGGGGATGTTGCATCGTCTGCCAAGTCTTTTGCTTTTGCTGGACTATTCCACTTCTTAGCAACTCTGTGGCTGAAGAAATGCTTCCTAACATCCCTCTGGCTCATCTGAGTCTTCATCTTCCAATTGTGTGTGTGTGTGTGTGTGTGTGTGTGTGTGTGTGTGTGTGTGTGTGTGTGTGTGTGTGTGTGTGTGTGTGTGTGTGTGTGTGTGTGTAACCTAATTAATGCCTGCATAAATAACTCGTTACGATTGTGACCGGATATAAACATGTAAATAGTTCATTATTTCTTTATACCTGGAGAGGGTTTCGGAGATCAACGCCCCCGTGGCCCGGTATGTGACAAGGTCTCCTGGTGAATCAGGGCTTGATCAACCAGGCTGTTACTGCTGGCCTCATGCAAGCCGACGTACGAATCACAGCCCGGATGGTCTGGTACTGACTTTAGGTGTCTGTCCAGCGACTTCTTGAAGACAGCCAGGGGTCTATAACTGTAACCTGTTCAGCTGTCAAAACTTTGTTGTCCAGTCCCTGGTCCCATTATGTACCTCTGTAATCTTTTTGACTATCTCCCACAGGATGGGTATGTGGTGTGTAATAAAGATGTTTAACTGTAACACCATGGTCGTCGCACTTGTCTCAGGCTTTCGCAAATTCTGTGTATACTACATCTACATTTTGTTTGTCCTCCAGTGTATCCAAGACAATGTCATAGTGGTCAAATAGTTGTGAGAGGCAGGAGCGACCTGCTCTGAACCCATACTGCCTGGGTTGTGCAATTGTTGGGTGCAGGGGATTGGCGATCTTGCTTCTTAGAAACCTTGCAAGGATTTTTATGATGTGGGACGTTAGCGCTTTCAGTTTACAGACGCCCATGGCCATCTTTCCCTTCCTTGGGCTGTGAAATCGTATACCTAGCAGAATTTAGGTGCAAATGTACCAACTTATTGCACTGGAATCCATAACTAATATCATTATAAATGCAGAACATTACTTAACGTAGCATTACTATCATTATGTAGTTGAAATAAAGGATTATAAGTTATCACACGTAATAACTCCTAACTTGTTTGCACTTCAAACCATCATGACAAGAGGCTGTCATCTTGAACTTTGTGTGAGACAGGTGTATCCCGTAGTCTGTCCTCATAAGGATAGGAAGGTTCCTCTCATTCCCTTTTCCCTTCCCTTCAGTCATATGGAGGTAAGTTCCTACTCACTTCTCACCTCCTCTTATGACGTCTTTGGATTTCTCCACGTTCTTTCAGCTGATCTATAACTTAATAATATAGTGATTCTCTATTTTTAAAAGCAGTGTGAAAACTAGTTATGTTAGCTAAGTTTAATATGTTTATTACACACCACATACCCATCCTGTGGGCGATAGTCAAAAAGATTACAGAGGTACATAATGGGTCCAGGGACTGAGCCCTAAAGTTTTGATAGCTGAACAAGTTACAAAGGTAATGAACCATTCACACGTCCACACCTGATAATAAATGCAATGAGTCATTAATGCAAATATTAGCTTTATTTACAGAGAGCAAAATCAGGGTATTTTTCCAGAATGGATTGTAATATACCATTGTGGATAAAATACTATGACATATCCTGAAGATTTCTGAGTGAGTTGTCTCTGAATACATTAATTTTGTCGCATTCCAGTACATAATGACGCAAGGTGTGACAATAGTCCATCTGGCAAAGTTTACATTTCGTTTGGTCTACATCTGGTGGTGGTGATTTAACCTGCCAAAGATACTTGTAACCCAGCCGGAGCCGGGTGGTAGTGACATCCAAGAGTCTGCTTATCTTGTTGGATGCACCATAGACATGTGGCTCCTGCATGATGGAATGATGATAGATGGACTGACTGGTGTCAGTTTCCCTCAGTCTTAAGTCAATAAAGTTCAGTTGAAGTTCTTTTCGTATTATTGTTCTCAGACTTCTAACTGAGAAGCGAAGATTGTAATCTACTCTATCTCTTTGAAAACATACAACTTAGCCGGCTCATTACTTCTGCCATGCATCTGAAGACCAATGTGAGATGGAATTCACAGAAGGTGCACCCTGACTCCACCGTACCTGAGTCTGGCTTCTGACACAAGCATGCCACAATTTATACTTAATGAGTATAGGGCATTTATGGATGATAGAAAATCAGTAACAATTAAAGTGTCTACCTTCGATACATGGACGCATTTAAGTGCAAGGAGTATGGCAAATAGTTCTGACTGAAGGGTAGAGGCCTAGTAATTGATGCGTGCTCCAATTTCTTCATGAGAGCCATCACTCTGTATGACAACAGCAGCACTACCAGCTGCACCAGTAGACTGGTGAACAGAACCATCAACATAAATAATTTATGAAAGAGTGTGCTGTGTGACTAAGTTATATATACAGCTTAAGGCACCCTGTTTGGCTTCAAGGCGAAGCTTTGGCTGTGATTTAAGATTTTGGGGGGAAAATAGAGGGAGGGTAGATTTGAATGGGGTCAATATCCCATGGAGCGGGGAAGTGCTGCTGTTGCCTTACTTGACATAAATCATGTATCTGGTTCATGCGGAGGTCAGTTCCAGTTTTTTCAATCCATCTGGAGGAGTGCTTACCAGTGCTGAGGAAAGTTTGGAGGGCGTCTGTGCAAGGGTTTGAATGGGCTTGCCTGAGCATATATTGGGCCAGCGGAAACTTGACCACTTATAGATCATCTGATAAAGACTCGTGTCTGGGAGCATTGTCCTGTTTTTATACAAACAAAACACCACCGCCAACACATGCTGGGAGTTTACTGAGTGATATCTTACGTAGCATCTTCTGAGGGTTGTCTAAGTGAGGTGTGCATGTTGCAGAGTTTGTGGATCACCACTGGTGGAGGATCCATCATCTCGGGAGCTGAGTGAGAAGACCAGAGTGATGGTACTTAGCGATGCTCAAGCTTCTGCTCTCACCAAAGACGTTCACACTCGTGTACCTGCTCTTAACCTTGTCCTCAGAGGTCAGTAGTTTTTTTTAAGTCGCTACTACTGTTGTCTTCTTTTTCATCATCTACTTTTTGTTTTCTTCTTCTTCTTCTTCTTCTTCTTTTTGTTTTTCTTTTTCCTTTTCTTTTCTTCTTCTTCTTCTTCTTCTTCTTCTTCTTCTTCTTCTTCTTATTATTATTATTATTATTATTATTATTATTATTATTATTATTATTATTGTTATTATTATTATTATTATTATTATTGTTATTATTATTATTATTATTATTATTATTATTATTATTATTATTATTGTTATTATT
This sequence comes from Cherax quadricarinatus, assembly GCF_038502225.1. Classification (NCBI taxonomy): domain Eukaryota; kingdom Metazoa; phylum Arthropoda; class Malacostraca; order Decapoda; family Parastacidae; genus Cherax; species Cherax quadricarinatus. Next base: position 7,989,868 of record NC_091362.1, on the reverse strand, counting down.
ATTATTATTATTATTATTATTATTATTATTATTATTATTATTATTATTATTATTATCATCATCATCATTATTAGTTTTCTTTAGAACAAAAATCACTATTGTTCTTAGCATTCATAAGAACACATGTTATCTTGAAACAAAAACTACAGATATATCTTATATAAATAGTAATGGAACACTCAACAATGATTGCTAAATATATTGCAAGCAATATAAATATTTCAAGGTATATCAACACAGGCTGTGTGGGATTTTGCTTCAGAAGAGTATTCAGAAACGATTATAATAAAGGAACCACTAAGTGGATTAATACTCATCTTTGTTGATGAACTCTCGTGACCCCCCACAACCTCTCCCAGAGGTTTCGCCTCCGTAGTTCACTGTCTACAGACCCTCCAGGGCTGTCTGGAAGGTGATTAAAATTAGGGTTAACATGCACTGTTGACATGTAACTCCCATATGTCAGGTATATCACCTGGAAATCATGGGCAGCCCTAACAAACTCAACGCCGTGATCAGCAGGTCTTTGCCCAGACACAGGGCAAAGAACTGCTGATCACGGCGTTGAGTTTGTTAGTCTTATCAACCCCACCTATACCCTTCTGCTGCAGCGGAAAGATGAAACAAAGGGCTCGATGAAGACTTATCTGGGTGTGTGCAGACTGAAACGCCGATATAGTTAGTTGGCTTGATTGAAGAGATGACGCCTTCACTTATGTCGTCTGCTTGGCACATATCTTCTGACAATTATCACTTGTCCATATGTTGGACTAGGGATCTACATCTGTGGATGATATCCACAGTAAAAAGAAAGTTCTCCTTACTTTGTTTGATATACGAATGAGACACAAGGAAAATAGTTCTCCCGCGACGCTCGATTCATTTACTAATAGTCCGGAACTATTCACGACAGGAAGAATGTCTGGCATTAGTGCGAGGAGGAGTTAGTTATTTCTTCCACAATTCTTCCGGGAGATTGTCAGTGTGGCTACGAATTTAAGATGTACACGAGATATGGCCACGAATATCTCTACGTTTCGACGCAGTATGGCCTCCGTATGCCCCGGAACGTTTCGTCACATCTTCACTCGCCGAAAACAAACTGCAATCTGCCCTACCACCCTCTGCACCCCCCTTTCCAGGGAGGTTCCGCTGAGTTGTATCGAATAATGCCTCTAACTATATTATCAAGTTCGAGGCAAATTATCTCCAATTTTTAACGGTCTGGGAAACTGCAGTTCCCTCAGACTAACACGTGAGTGTACAGTCTAGCAGAGACTTTCATGAGGAGGGAAGTGGTCTTGTGACGCTGTAGTGTAGCGTATACATCTGATCTATGATTAGTTTCATTTAGTTTTGTTTGCTGATGGTCACATGCAAGCTGAGCTATTGCTTAGGTGTACTTAGTAATCTCTCCAGATCTCCAGATTTTGAAATGAGTAAGAAGGATCGTAGCCCCTTTGAGACAGAGGGGATATCGCCATTTTCTTAAATGGAGAATTTCCTGCACACAACAGAGAAGTATATGTAGTCTGTGTTGATATATGCTCGGTTTACTTTAATTCCTATTTTAGGGATTTATGTATTCTTGTCTGGTGGTGAGAAACTTACTTAGCAGCTGATGACTCTAGTGTAGCCGATATGCTTTAAACCCCCATGAACCAAGACCAAAGTAAATCACAGGATATATACACCCAAGTATATATGCTCAGAGTTTAATTCCTATTCTAGGGATTAAAGTATTCTTGTCTGGTGGTGAGAGGGGCTACCCTGCAGCCTTACTGGCACTAGTGTACTCAATAGGTTTTAACCCTATTAACCAACCAAAATATATCGCATACAAAATAGATAAATAAAAAAACAATAAATAAATAAACAACTACCTACAATGTAGCTTCAAAGGAACATAATTACTAGTTGGCAAATAATTAAATTTTAAATTTGGTTTGGCAGTTTTAGGTCTAGGAATTTTTCGAATAATACCTTATTCTCTTTGTCTTCCATGATGCTAAGTCATCAATGACGTTGTCATAAAAAATGCCCCCAAACTACCCGATTAATGCTGATTACCCTCAAATAGACTATTTTACACTAAAGTAGAAGCCGCCGATATTAATGAAAACAACACTAAGCTTATGTCGCCCATGCCACAAGTAGGCACTGAGTTTAATATCTTTATTATGCACTTATGTCCATCTGTGGGTGGTAGTTAAAAGATTAAAGAGCCGGAAAGTTTTGTTACAGTGGTAATGAACTATTTACATGTTTATATCTGGTTACAATCGTAGTGAGTTATTTATACAGACATGAATTAGGTCACAAAAATATTAGCAAGGTATAATTGTAAAAAAGGTGTCTGTAGTAATTTTAAAACTAGCCTCTGTGTACATAGGGGATTATGGAATAGGAGCCTTACGCCTCAAGCCAGTAAACTTTTACTTGACTGCTTCCAGCAAGTCACTTTCAGCATAGTCATCACAAATTGCAACCACACAACAGAGTGAAAATCTAAAGTGAAGGCCCTTGGAGTGATAATATCAGGGAATTTCACTCTCAAAGATCACAAAGTTTCTGTAATATCTGCTAGGAAAATGATATAATGGATAATTATGAGAGCCTTCAAAACTAGGGATGTCAAGCCCATGATGATTCTTTTCAAACTGCTTGTTGTCTCTAAGCTGGAATATTGATGGAACAGCGAACTTTTACTGCACATATAAGTACAATAAAGCATCTAAATTACTGGGAAAGGTTGAAGTCCCTTGATCTGTACTCCCTGGAACGCAGGCGAGATAAATACATGATAATATACACTTGGAAAATCTTATAGGGACTAGTCCCAAATCTGCACACGGAAATCACTTCCAGTGAATGCAAAAGACTCGTAATGAAAAGCAGGGGCGCCATGAGTAAACTAAGAGACAGCACAGTAAGTGTCAGGGGCCAAGACTGTTCAACTGCTTCCCAGCGTATATAAGGGGGATTACAAATAGACCCCTGGCTGTCTTCAAGAGGAAGCTGGACAGGCACCTAAAGTCAGTACCTGACCAGCCGGGCTGCTTTTCATACTTCGATTTACGTGTGGCCAGCAGTAACAGCCTGGCTGATCAAGCCCTGGTCCACCACGAGACCTGGTCATGGAACGGGCCGCGGGGGTGATGACCCCCGCATTTTGCCAGGGTAATGTTACTGAGCTTTACTCAGTCATCGGTGGCCCGGTGGCCTGGTGGCTAAAGCTCCCGCCTCACACACGGAGGGCCCGGGTTCGATTCCCGGCGGGTGGAAACATTTCGACACGTTTCCTTACACCTGTTGTCCTGTTCACCTAGCAGCAAATAAGTACCTGGGTGTTAGTCGACTGGTGTGGGTCGCATCCTGGGGGACAAGATTAAGGACCCCAATGGAAATAAGTTAGACAGTCCTCGATGACGCACTGACTTTCTTGGGTTATCCTGGGTGGCTAACCCTCCGGGGTTAAAAATCCGAACGAAATCTTATCTTATCTTATCTAACACTTTCCACCGCAACTTTCCAGCAACATCGTCTCTTCCCGTTTCCAGTTTGCAAATTGCTTGTGAGTTTAATTCTTGGTTAATATTCTTCACAGGTGTTGCCATGCAATATATTCACAGCTAAGACACAATTAGGAGAATTTTTAGACGATGCTTCGCTTCGTCCTGTACCATGTTGGTCACTCGCAACTTAATTAATAATGGTCCAGGACGAGACCGGAACGTCTCCTGAATCTCCTTTCTGATTTTTTCCTTCACTGTTTTGTGGATTTTATTCTAAATAAAGAGTATATATATTGTACAGACGAGATGTTGCAAGGGATAGTACCTGGTCAGCAGGTGTTAGCGACGGTGATGATCGTGCCTCAGCAGCTGCCACTGCTGCCTTCCCTGGAAGCTGTCACCCTACACCCACCACCACCTCTCAGACCACCCTCCTCACTTCCGCCCATCTTCAGGTCAGTCAACTCTGCCACCTATACTGGCTTACCGAATGTCTGTAAATGTAATAAAAAACACAATAAAGCTTCAATTAAAACTCCATCTTTCCATTACTCGGATCAGTCATAATTACCTTCCGTTTTCCAGGTGCTGTGTGACCTTTATGGCTTGAGAGCTTCTCCATTCTATTACTACTACTACAACTACTAGTAATAATAATAATTTTCCTTTCTTTTTGCTGAACGTTTAATTTTGTGGCTCATACAGTGGACCTCTGGTCACGAACGCTTCCGAACACGAACAAATCGGTTCACGACCGAAAAATTAGCCAAATTTTTACATTTGGTCACGAACACATAATCGGGCGCCCAACAAACACAACCGCGCCAATTTTCACATTCTGCGCAAGTTTTTCGCACATTCCACTGTATATTATTAAATGTCAGCCAGTTTTGTAAAAAATTACTGCGTCATGTGGCAGTAAAGCATTTTATCTAGATATTCCTTGAGAACTGTAGAGAAGCTCAGTCATCCATAAGCTCTAGACTTGGCATAACCCCAGTACTTAACATAACCCCAGCACTCAACTTAACCCCCAACAGTTAACATAATCCTCAACACTTAAAATTACCCCTAACACAATCCCCAACAGTTAACATAACCCAACACTCAACATAACCCCCAACAGTTAACATAACCCTCAACACTCAACATAACCCCCAACAGTTAACATAACCCTCAACACTCAGCATAACCCCCAACACTTAACATAACCCCAACACTCAACATAACCCCCAGCACAACCTTCAACAGTTAACATAACCCTCAACACTCAACATAACCCCCAACACTTAACATAACCCCAACACTCAACATAACCCCCAACAGTTAACATAACCCTCAACACTCAACATAACCCCCAACACTTAACATAACCCCAACACTCAGCATAACCCCCAGCACAACCCACAACATTTAACATAACCCCAATACTCAACATAACCCCAACACACAACATAACCCCAATACACAACATAACCCCAACACAACATAACCCCGAACACTCAACATAACGCCGAACACTCAACATAACCCCAACACTCAACATAACCCCAACACTCAACATAACGCCGAACACTCAACATAACCCCGAACACTCAACATAACCCCAACACTCAACATAACGCCGAACACTCAACATAACCCCGAACACTCAACATAACCCCAACACTCAACATAACCCCAACACTCAACATAACCCCAACACTCAACATAACCCCAACACTCAACATAACCCCAACACTCAACATAACCCCAACACTTAACATAACCCCAACACTCAACATAACCCCAACACTCAACATAACCCCAACACTCAACATAACCCCGAACACTCAACATAACCCCAACACTCAACATAACCCCAACACTCAACATAACCCCAACACTCAACATAACCCCGAACACTCAACATAACCCCGAACACTCAACATAACCCCGAACACTCAACATAACCCCAACACTCAACATAACCCCAACACACAATATAACCCCAATACACAACATAACCCCAACACTCAACATAACCCCGAACACTCAACATAACCCCGAACACTCAACATAACCCCAACACTCAACATAACCCCAACACTCAACATAACCCCAGCACTCAACATAACCCCAACACTCAACATAACCCCGAACACTCAACATAACCCCAACACTCAACATAACCCCAACACTCAACATAACCCCGAACACTCAACATAACCCCGAACACTCAACATAACCCCGAACACTCAACATAACCCCAACACTCAACATAACCCCAACACTCAACATAACCCCGAACACTCAACATGACCCCAACACTCAACATAACCCCAACACTCAACATAACCCCGAACACTCAACATAACCCCAGCACTCAACATAACCCCAACACTCAACATAACCCCAACACTCAACATAACCCCAACACTCAACCTGACCCCAACACTCAACATAACCCCGAACACTCAACATAACCCCAACACTCAACATGACCCCAACACTCAACATAACCCCAACACTCAACATAACCCCGAACACTCAACATAACCCCAACACTCAACATAACCCCAGCACTCAACATAACCCCAACACTCAACATAACCCCAACACTCAACATAACCCCAACACTCAACATAACCCCAACACTCAACATAACCCCAACACTCAACATAAACCCAACACTCAACATAACCCCAACACTCAACATAAACCCAACACTCAACATAACCCCAACATTCAACATAACCCCAACACTCAACATAACCCCAACACTCAACATAAACCCAACACTCAACATAACCCCAACACTCAACATAACCCCAACACTCAACATAACCCCAACACTCAACATAACCCCAACACTCAACATAAACCCAACACTCAACATAACCCCAACACTCAACATAAACCCAACACTCAACATAACCCCAACACTCAACATAAACCCAACACTCAACATAAACCCAACATTCAACATAACCCCAACACTCAACATAACCCCAACACTCAACATAAACCCAACACTCAACATAAACCCAACACTCAACATAACCCCAACACTCAACATAACCCCAACACTCAACATAAACCCAACACTCAACATAACCCCAACACTCAACATAAACCCAACACTCAACATAACCCCAACACTCAACATAACCCCAACACTCAACATAACCCCAACACTCAACATAAACCCAACACTCAACATAAACCCAACACTCAACATAACCCCAACACTCAACATAACCCCAACACTCAACATAAACCCAACACTCAACATAAACCCAACACTCAACATAAACCCAACACTCAACATAAACCCAACACTCAACATAACCCCAACACTCAACAGGAACCCCAACAATCAACATTAATTGGTACAAATATTTTATTTCTGTTGATTGTTTTTTTGTCTTCTAACAATATCTACATAGATGTACTACAATTGTTTCAATCGCTTGTTCTCTCTAGGCGGGAATATTGCTGTGCACTAACTGCCCCCTTCAAGGCAGGCGAAATTGCTGACCGGGAGAGTATACAGAGAACTTGCACGGCACACATAAGTACGATAAAGCACCTAAATTACTGGGAACGGTTGAAGTCCCTTGATTTGTTTTCCCTGGAATGCAGGCGAGAAAGACACATGATAATATACACTTGGAAAATTTTAGAGGGATTAATACTAAAATTACACACGAAAATCACTCTCTACGAAAGCAAAAGACTCAGCAGGTGATGCAACATTCCCCCAATGAAAAGCAAGGGTGCCACGAGTATACTAAGAGACAACACAGTAAGTGTAAGGGGCCCAAGACTGTTTAACTGCCTCCCAGCATACATAAGGGGGGATTACCAATAGACCCCTGGCTGTCTTCAAGAAGGCGCTGGACAAACACCTAAAGCCAGTAACTTATCAACCAGGCCGTAGTTCGTACGTCGGTTTACGTGTGGCCAGCAGTAACAGCCTGGTTGGTCAGACCCTGATCCACCACGAGGCCTGGTGTCAGATCAGGGTTGGGGACATTGACCCCCGAAACCCTATCTAGGTAAACGCCAATTTTTCCCACTTCCTGTTGTTTGTGTTCACCTAACAAAGACCCTCGCTTTGTAGTCAGTCTAGGTCTAAAGGACCCCAATGGAAATAAATCACTCTGTCTGAGTTTTTTGGGTTATCCCAGGTTCTCTACACATATGCTGCTATGTATGATAATTCTATGTAACTGTATTTGTGTATACCTGAATAAACTTACTTACTTACTAGGTCAGACGTGCGTTCATTCCCTTTGAATTCCTTGTGTTGTATTTCGTGTGTTTTTGAATTCATTTTGTTTTCTTGGTTGTTTACAGTATTTTTTCTCTCTTATTTAAGGGTTTTTCTCTATTAAACTGTGCATTATTTTGTATAATTAAGGACCTTTCAAATTTTGATTATTTTTTCTTCACTTAAAACTCTTAAAAAAGAAAAAAAACTGTTCACAGCGAACGGCTCGTAGGACTCTAGCACGGACTCGCGCAATGTTAGTTTACTCTGTTGTTCAAGGTTTTCTCTGTTAATTAAGGTTTTTACATTTAGTTTACTATTACACTGTGCATTCTATGGCATAATTAACTATTTTTGTGCTTAAAAATCTTAAAAAACAACATTTACATACTTTTTTGGGTTAGCCTAGGTTCTCTATACATATGCTGCTATGTATGATAATCTGTGTAACTGTATTTGTGTATACCTGAATGAACTTACTTACTTACTTAGTTCGTAGGAGTCTGGAACGGACTAATCGTATTTACATACAATCCAGTGGGGAAATTTGGTTCGGGTCACGACCAAATCGGGCCGTGACCAGAGTTTTGAAACGAATTATGGTTGTGACCGGAGGTTCCACTGTAAGTGTTTTCGGCAGAATTTGAGTTTGTTTAGATATCAAGACTGATAATCCAGTGGGTGCTACTCTGTCACCCCTTGAGGAATTTGAAAAAAAAAAAATGGCTGCCGAGGTGATCAATGATCATCTTTGAATTCATAAAGACACATTTTAATTAAATAAATTTCACATTTCATATTTTTCATATCAAAGAGATTACTTTTTGTGCTGTAGTCATGTTGAGTTAATATATGAGAGTGCAAGATGGCTACCAGTTTAATTTTGCTTTTTAATAATAATAATAGTAAATAATCTTTATTTCTACAAGTACATGATACAATTGATACAGACGTAACACATATCACTGACATACTGTATACTAGCAGGGGTGGGCAAGTTCTTCAATAAGAAAAACCACTTATAATACTTTTCTTACATTTCTGAATGTTCAAGAGCCACAGAAAATATTATTTTAAAAATGTATTTATAAATAATAAATACAGCTATATAGTTCTACTCACCAAAGCAGAATAGGTTTAATCTCTGCTTGTTGAAGACCTTGACTGAGTCTTTATTTTTGCAGTTAATAGTTTTAAATCTGGCTGGTAGGATGTCAAAGTTGTTCTAAGAAGCTAGGTGAGGTGGCTTTAAAGTGGCCGATGGTTGCATGATAGATAAGGCACAGAGCCTTTTCATCCTTATCAGCAAAAACAAAATAGTCCTTCTATTATTGGTTAAACACTTTTCTTGTTCATATTTGCCTTTTATAACGACATAAGCGTGTAACGTGTGTGTAATTCATGAAGAGTGATGGCGCAGAGTCCATTTGCATCATCCGTACTTGTTTAAAACATGTTCTGATTGTGTTCAGCGAGTTTAAACAGCAGTTTGGATACATAATGCATGTGGCATGCTACGATTACGTTACAATTTATTTGGCGTGTCACACTTCCATATAGGCTACCTCTCAACCAGGGAACTGGGTGACAGATCAGATCTGGTGCTAAGGGTTTAAACATCAATAGGGTACCCTTCGTTAAATCAGTACCTTGGTTTGTTGATCAATCACAGGCAAGCCTGCCAAGCCTGAAGCAACGTAGTTCACTTGTAGTAAGTATTGACAGACTTGCCTCAGGTACTGGTTGATAGGGTGCACTCTCTCTGTGGCTTATGTTATTTGCCATCTTTTGCCACCGTGTGGTACACTTACTATTCAGTCTCTGTACAAACTGTACATAAGTGTATATAAGTGTATATATCTGGCAAATTATATATGGTGAAGGAAAAATACAAGTCACATAGTGTTGAGATTGTTTGCTCCACTTTGAAACCCATTATAACCAGGTCGCAAGGCATACCTGTGTACGTAATAATGCATACGGATGTTTGAAAACACAATGTGAATTACCCGTGTAATTCACACACACACACACACACACACACACACATACATACATATATATATATATATATATATATATATATATATATATATATATATATATATATATATATATATATATATATATATATATATATATATATTTGCAATAAGATCACAGTAAACAGGTGATTTCAAAATATGCAAAACAACCACTCTGAAAGAATAGAGAAATTCCAAGCGCTTTCGTGACTACTCACATTATCAAGGAACTATGAAAGTGAAGCATCCAAGGAAGCTATATAAGGGGTCGGCCAGCACCTCACTATCAGATCCCACAACGGTTAAACACGTGACGCACGGCGAGCCAACTTGGACAGGTCCTTTGCAAAACTCACCCCCAAGCTATTTATTTGTCCAGTGTATTATTAAATTCTACCCAAATTCTATTAATTATAAATGGATCTAATTTATATAAACCAAAGGAAATATTCATATTATTGTCAAAACTGCTTTTTATGAAACAAGATTCAATTATATTCCTGTCGACCATGGACTTGCTTGATACTACTTTCTCAACTTTTTGAAAATCAATTGGATGGTTAAAATCTCTTACATGAATAAATAGAGCATTGGAATCTTGTCCAGTTCTAATGCTATATTTATGTTGTTTTAATCTTAGTTCGAGATTTTTACCAGTTTGACCGTAATAAACTTTATCGCAAATTTTACAAGGAATCTTATAGACACATCCATCAGCATTTTGGGGGGAATTCTTAATCAAAAGTTTTTTTACTGTATCAAGATTTTTGAATACAACTTTAATATTAAAAGTCTTAAGAAGAGAAGGCATATCAACCAAGTTTTCATGGTAAGGGAGAACCAACATATTTTTAGTTGAATAAGGCTGGTTGCCCTTTTTTGGATTATAAAAAGTGTTCCTAGCAACTTTAAAAGATTTATCAATTACATTTCTTGGGTATTTTAAATCATTACCTATTTCATAAATTTTGGATATTTCCTCATCTATGAACTCAGGACTACAAATTCGTAAAGCTCTCAAAAACATTGATGAGAAAACAGACAGTTTGACTCTATCTTGATGCGAGGAATAATAGTGGACATAGGAACAGTTATTTGTAGGTTTTCTGTAAATTTTAAATTTGAATTCATTATTACCCTTAATAATTAAAACATCTAGAAAAGGCAATGAGTTATTTTCTTCAAACTCAACAGTAAAGTTTATAGAATGGGCTAAGCTATTTAATTTTCCAAGAAAATGGTGTATATCTACATTTTTGGGCATAAGACACAAAATATCATCAACATATCTGAACCATTTAGCTCTATTAGGGAGGATTGTGTTAAGCAACCTTGTTTCAAAAAATTCCATGTATAGGTTACTAAGAACAGGGGAAAGAGGATTTCCCATTGCCATACCAAACTTCTGAGTGTAAAACTTATCATTAAATACAAATTTTGCATCAACAATGCAAAGTTTAATAAGTTTAATGATAGTAGGAACTGGCAATGGTAAATCATAGTTAACGAGTTCTTCAGATAAGAAACTTAATAAATCATCAACAGGAACTTTCGTAAACAAGGAAGTAACATCAAAACTAACCATGTTAAAATCATTTAAGTCAGTCAAGGAGTTTAATTTATCAACCAAGTCTATGTTGTTTTTAACATTAAAGTTAGAAATTTTGCCAACAATAGGGCTCAAAATATCGACAAGCCATTTGGATAATTTATATGAAACTGATCCTATGGAGCTAATAATTGGTCTGACTGGATTCCCTGGTTTGTGTGTTTTTATTAGTCCATACATGTAAGGTAAAGATGGATTAGTGGAAGTAAATTGTTTGACTAATTCATCTTTGCCTTTCAGTAGAAGTTTTATTGTTTTATTGAAATTGCTGTTAACGGTTTCTAGGGGATTTTTCCTAAGTTTAGAATAGGTTTCAGTATCATCTAAGAGATTATTCATTTTTTCTTGGTAATCATTTTCTTTCATAATTACTATTGCATTTATTTTGTCTGCTTTAGTAAGGCGCAAATTTTTATTGTTATTAAGTGTATCATAAGACTTAAAGAATCTTTGAGGGCAATTGGGAATGTTTGGTTTTAACATAGAGCTGTATACCATTCCTTTACTAATATTAATTTCATCAGAGGATAAATCAGAAAATTTTTCAAAGTTACAAAAGGCTTTTGCAATTTCAACATTATTAAGTTTTTTTGAAGTTGCAAAACTTAGGCCAAAACCTAGAGCAGCAGTTGTATGTTTGTCTAAAATTTCATCTGATAAGTTAATTACAAAATTGTTATTAGCATGCTTTGTCCAATCACTATTTTCAATTAAAATGTCTAATTTTCTTTGTAGTTTGCTCTTGAGTTCATTACAAATTCTTCTGAGTTTATTATAGCAATGATCCAACATACTGTGTTTCCATTCTGATGGAATGGCCTGATTAAAAGAGTATTTTTTGTTTCTCAATATTTTGAATGCTTCCTTCTCCTGTATTTTAGTTATTTCAATATGTTTCTGAAGAATAATTCTCATAAAATCATCAAAAGGACGATCTCTCATGTCAAGGAGTCTATTGGGTAAAAGAGACTTGGGCAGAACTTGTTCATTTAAACAATTTTTTGCTTCACTTTCATAGTTCCTTGATAATGTGAGTAGTCACGAAAGCGCTTGGAATTTCTCTATTCTTTCAGAGTGGTTGTTTTGCATATATATATATATATATATATATATATATATATATATATATATATATATATATATATATATATATATATATATATATATATATATATATATATATATATAATTTTTTTTTCAACAAACCGGCCGTATCCCACCAAAGCAGACTGCCCCAAAAAGAAAAACAAGTTTCTCTTTTTAAATTTAGTAATTTATACAGGAGAAGGGGTTACTAGCCCCTTGCTCCTGGCATTTTAGTCGCCTCTTACAACAAGCACAGCTTATGGAGGAAGAATTCTGTTCCACTTCCCCATATATATATATATATATATATATATATATATATATATATATATATATATATATATATATATATATATATATATATATATGTCGTGCCGAATAGGCAGAACTTGCGATCTTGGCTTAAATAGCAACGCTCATCTTGCCATATAGGACAAGCGAAAATTTTTGTATGCAATAATTTCGCCAAAATCATTCTGAACCTAACGAAAAAAGTATATTTCATTGTGTTTGTTTAGTATTAAATTATTGTAAACAAATCTAAAATATATTTAGTTAGGTTAGGCTAAAATAAATTGTTCTTGTTATAATAAGGTTAGGTAAGTTTTTTAAGATTCTTTTGATGCAAAATAAAATTTTTTTACATTAACATTAATGAAAAAAATATATCTTTAAACGTATAAGAGAAAATTTTAGAAAGGACTTAATTTTAAATGAGTTCTTGCTAATTGACCAGTTTTACATATTCGGCACGACATATATATATATATATATATATATATATATATATATATATATATATATATATATATATATATATATATATATATATATATATATATATATGAGCGTGTTAGATAGGAGTGAATGGAGACGAATGATACTTGGGACCTGACGATCTGTTGGAGTGTGAGCAGGGTAATATATAGTGAAGGGATTCAGGGAAACCGGTTATTTTCATATAGTCGGACTTGAGTCCTGGGAATGGGAAGTACAATGCCTGCACTTTAAAGGAGGGGTTTGGGATATTGGCAGTTTGGAGGGATATGTTGTGTATCTTTATACGTATATGCTTCTAAACTGTTGTATTCTGGGCACCTCTGCAAAAGCAGTGATAATGTGTGAGTGTGGTGAAAGTGTTGAATGATGATGAAAGTATATATATATATATATATATATATATATATATATATATATATATATATATATATATATATATATATATATATATATATATATATATATATATATATCGGCCAGTGTGTTAATAAAAAAATAAAATAATATATGTATATATATATATATATATATATATATATATATATATATATATATATATATATATATATATATATATATATATATATATATACACACCTGGAGTTTACCTGGAGAGAGTTCCGGGGGTCAACGCCCCCGCGGCCCGGTCTGTGACCAGGCCTCCTGGTGGATCAGAGCCTGATCAACCAGGCTGTTGCTGCTGGCTGCACGCAAACCAACGTACGAGCCACAGCCCGGCTGATCAGGAACCGACTTTAGGTGCTTGTCCAGTGCCAGCTTGAAGACTGCCAGGGGTCTGTTGGTAATCCCCCTTATGTGTGCTGGGAGGCAGTTGAACAGTCTCGGGCCCCTGACACTTATTGTATGGTCTCTTAACGTGCTAGTGACACCCCTACTTTTCATTGGGGGGATGGTGCATCGTCTGCCAAGTCTTTTGCTTTCGTAGTGAGTGATTTTCGTGTGCAAGTTCGGTACTAGTCCCTCTAGGATTTTCCAGGTGTATATAATCATGTATCTCTCCCTCCTGCGTTCCAGGGAATACAGGTTTAGGAACCTCAAGCGCTCCCCGTAATTGAGGTGTTTTATCTCCTTTATGCCCGCCGTGAAAGCTCTCTGTACATTTTCTAGGTCGGCAATTTCACCTGCCTTGAAAGGTGCTGTTAGTGTGCAGCAATATTCCAGCCTAGGTAGAACAAGTGACCTGAAGAGTGTCATCATGGGCTTGGCCTCCCTAGTTTTGAAGGTTCTCATTATCCATCCTGTCATTTTTCTAGCAGATGCGATTGATACAATGTTATGGTCCTTGAAGGTGAGATCCTCCGACATGATCACTCCCAGGTCTTTGACGTTGGTGTTTCGCTCTATTTTGTGGCCAGAATTTGTTTTGTACTCTGATGAAGATTTAATTTCCTCATGTTTACCATATCTGAGTAATTGAAATTTCTCATCGTTGAACTTCATATTGTTTTCTGCAGCCCACTGAAAGATTTGGTTGATGTCCGCCTGGAGCCTTGCAGTGTCTGCAATGGAAGACACTGTCATGCAGATTCGGGTGTCATCTGCAAAGGAAGACACGGTGCTGTGGCTGACATCCTTGTCTATGTCGGATATGAGGATGAGGAACAAGATGGGAGCGAGTACTGTGCCTTGTGGAACAGAGCTTTTCACCGTAGCTGCCTCGGACTTTACTCTGTTGACGACTACTCTCTGTGTTCTGTTAGTGAGGAAATTATAGATCCATCGACCGACTTTTCCTGTTATTCCTTTAGCACGCATTTTGTGCGCTATTATGCCATGGTCACACTTGTCGAAGGCTTTTGCAAAGTCTGTATATATTACATCTGCATTCTTTTTGTCTTCTAGTGCATTTAGGACCTTGTCGTAGTGATCCAATAGTTGAGACAGACAGGAGCGACCTGTTCTAAATCCATGTTGCCCTGGGTTGTGTAACTGATGGGTTTCTAGATGGGTGGTGATCTTGCTTCTTAGGACCCTTTCAAAGATTTTTATGATGTGGGATGTTAGTGCTATTGGTCTGTAGTTCTTTGCTGTTGCTTTACTGCCCCCTTTGTGGAGTGGGGCTATGTCTGTTGTTTTTAGTAAATGTGGGACGACCCCCGTGTCCATGCTCCCTCTCCATAGGATGGAAAAGGCTCGTGATAGGGGCTTCTTGCAGTTCTTGATGAACACAGAGTTCCATATATATATATATATATATATATATATATATATATATATATATATATATATATATATATATATATATATATATATATATATATATATTCATTTTTTTATTTATTAACACACTGGCCGACTCCCACCAAGGCAGGGTGGCCCGAGAAAGAAAAACTTTCACCATCATTCACTCCATCACTGTCTTGCCAGAAAGGTGCTTCACACTACAGTTTTTAAACTGCAACATTAACACCCCTCCTTCAGAGTGCAGGCACTGTACTTCCCATCTCCAGGACTCAAGTCCGGCCTGCCGGTTTCCCTGAATCCCTTCATAAATGTTACTTTGCTCACACTCCAACAGCACGTCAAGTATTAAAAACCATTTGTCTCCATTCGCTCCTATCAAACACGCTCACGCATGCCCGCTTGAAGTCCAAGCCCCTCGCACACAAAATCTCCTTTACCCCCTCCCTCCAACCTTTCCTAGGCCGACCCCTACCCCGCCTTCCTTTCACTACAGACTGATACACTCTTGAAGTCATTCTGTTTCGCTCCATTCTCTCTACATGTCCGAACCACCTCAAAAACCCTTCCTCAGCCCTCTGGACAACAGTTTTGGTAATCCCGCACCTCCTCCTAACTTCCAAACTACGAATTCTCTGCATTATATTCACACCACACATTGCCCTCAGACATGACATCTCCACTGCCTCCAGCTTTCTCCTCACTGCAACATTCATCACCCATGCTTCACACCCATAAAAGAGCGTTGGTAAAACTATACTCTCATACATTCCCTCTTTGCCTCCAAGGACAAAGTTCTTTGTCTCCACAGACTCCTAAGTGCACCGCTCACCCTTTTCCCCTCATCAATTCTATGATTCACCTCATCTTTCATAGACCTAATCTACACTTGGAAAATCTTGGAAGGAATGGTCCCAAATCTGCACACAGAAATCACTCCCTACGAAAGTAAAAGACTGGGCAGGCGATGCAAAATGCCGCCAATAAAAAGTAGGGGCGCCATTGGTACACTAAGAGAAAACACCATAAGTGTCTGGGGCCCAAAACTGTTCAACAGCCTCCCATCAAGCATTAGGGGAATTGCCAATAAACCCCTGGCTGCCTTCAAGAGAGAGCTGGACAGATACCTAAAGTCAGTGCCGGATCAGCCGGGCTGTGGCTCGTACGTCGGACTGCGTGCGGCCAGCAGTAACAGCCTAGTTGATCAGGCCCTGATCCATCGGGAGGCCTGGTCATGGACCGGGCCGCGGGGGCGTTGATCCCCGGAATAACCTCCAGGTAACCTCCAGGACCCATCTGCTGACACGTCCACTCCCAAATATCTGAATACATTCACCTCCTCCATACTCTCTCCCTCCAATCTGATATCCAATCTTTCATCACCTAATCTTTTTGTTATCCTCATAACCTTACTCTTTCCGGTATTCACTTTTAATTTTCTTCTTTTGCATGCCCTACCAAATTCATCCACCAACCTCTGCAACTTCTCTTCAGAATCTCCCAAGAGCACAGTGTCATCAGCAAAGAGCAACTGTGACAACTCCCACTTTATGTGTGATTCTTTATCTTTTAACTCCACGCCTCTTGCCAAGACCCTCGCATTTACTTCTCTTACAACCCCATCTATAAATATATTAAACAACCACGGTGACATGACACATCCTTGTCTAAGGCCTACTTTTACTGGGAAATAATCTCCCTCTTTCCTACATACTCTAACTTGAGCCTCACTATCCTCGTAAAAACTCTTCACTGCTTTCAGTAACCTACCTCCTACACCATACACCTGCAACATCTGCCACATTGCCCCCCTATCCACCCTGTCATACTCCTTTTCCAAATCCATAAATGCCACAAAAACCTCTTTAGCCTTATCTAAATACTGCTCACTTATATGTGTGGCCCGGTGGTCTGGTGGCTAAAGCTCCCGCTTCACACACGGAGGGCCCGGGTTCGATTCCCGGCGGGTGGAAATTCCGACACGTTTCCTTACACCTATTGTCCTGTTCACCTAGCAGCAAATAGGTACCCGGGTGTTAGTCGACTGGTGTGGGTCGCATCCTGGGGGACAAGATTAAGGACCCCAATGGAAATAAGTTAGACAGTCCTCGATGACGCACTGACTTTCTTGGGTTATCCTGGGTGGCTAACCCTCCGGGGTTAAAAATCCGAACGAAATCTTATCTTATCTTATCACTGTAAACACCTGATCCACACACCCCCTACCTTTCCTAAAGCCTCCTTGTTCATCTGCTGTCCTATTCTCCGTCTTACTCTTAATTCTTTCAATGATAACTACCATACAATTTACCAGGTATACTCAACAGACTTATACCCCTATAATTTTTGCACTCTCTTTTGTCCCCTTTGCCTTTATATAAAGAAACTATGCATGCTTTCTGCCAATCCCTGTATATATATATATATATATATATATATATATATATATATATATATATATATATATATATATATATATATATATATATATATATATATATATATATATATATGTCGTGCCGAATATGTAAAACTGGTCAATTAGCAAGAACTCATTTAAAATTAAGTCCTTTCTGAAATTTTCTCTTATACGTTTAAAGATATATTTTTTTCATTAATGTTATGTAAAAATTTTTAATTTTGCACCAGAAGAATCTTAGAAAACTTACCTAACCTTATTATAACAAGAACAATTTATTTTAGCCTAACCGAACTAAATATGTTTTAGATTTGTTTACAATAATTTAATACTAAACAACCCCAGTGAAATATATTTCTTTCGTTAGGTTCAGAATGATTTTGGCGAGATTATTGCATACACAAATTTTCACTTGTCCTATATGGCAAGATGAGCGTTGCTATTTAAGCCAAGATCGCAAGTTCTGCCTATTTGGCACGACATATATATATATATATATATATATATATATATATATATATATATATATATATATATATATATATATATATATATATATATATATATATATATATATATATATATATATATATATATGCAAGGAATTCGCGAGAGCATGCGGAATATCCACAAACACTGATCTCTGGCTGAAGGAGACTCGAACCTACGAACCTTAGGACAAGGTACGCAGTGCTTTAATAATCTACCCACACTGGACAATACCTTGGCGTGTAGCATGAGCTACACGTTTTATCCAAGGCAGCCAGCTTTCAGGGAGAAGGTTTACAGCTTTTCATCTCATCCCCTGCATGCATCAGCCTTACTAGAGATTTGAACAATGCAAGGAATTCGCGAGAGCATGCGAAATATACACAAACACTGATCTCTGGCTGAGCAAAAACGCCAGAGATCAGTGTTTGTGTATATTTCACATGCTCTCGCGAATTCCTTGCATTGTTCAAATCTCTAGTAAGGCTGATGCATGCAGGGGATGAGATGAAAAGCTGTAAGCCTTCTCCCTGAAAGCTGACTGCCTTGGATCAAATGTGTAGCTCATGCTACATGCCAAGGTATTGTCCAGTGTGGGTAGATTGGTAAAGCACTGCATACCTTGTCCTAAGGTTCGTAGGTTCGAGTCTCCTTCAGCCAGAGATCAGTGTATATATATATATATATATATATATATATATATATATATATATATATATATATATATATATATATATATATATATATATATATATATTCTTCAACTGCAAGAAAGCCTTCCACACAGTTCCTCACAAGAGGTTACTGCAAAAGCCAGAGCATCAGATACACGTAACAGGGAAGGCGCTGCAATGGATCAGAAAATACCTGACAGGGAGGCAACAACGAGTCATGGTACGTGACGAGGTGTCAGAGTGGGTGCCTGTGATAAGCAGGGATCCACAGGGGTCAGTCCTAGGACCTGTGCTGTTTTTGGTATATGTAAATGACATAACGGGGTCTAGCTCAGTGGTAAAGTACTGTGGACTCTGATACAGAGTTAGCAGGTTCGAGTCCTGCTGTGAACGTAGAGACAATGTTTGTTAATAATTTCGCCTGTTTGCGAATTGTTAAGCATTTCATATATATATATATATATATATATATATACACAAAACTGTGGCTTGGCCAGGACTCGATCCTACGTTCCCATGCCCAGCCCTGCGTGAACTGAGCTCTCTCCATCGGACAAAAATCCTTAAACACCAGGCGCCCAGCAGTACTGAGCATGTTATCCTGATGCAAGGACATTCGTGGTCAT
Source organism: Cherax quadricarinatus (assembly GCF_038502225.1). NCBI lineage: Eukaryota > Metazoa > Arthropoda > Malacostraca > Decapoda > Parastacidae > Cherax > Cherax quadricarinatus. The sequence goes on along the minus strand of NC_091362.1, from coordinate 7,970,189 downwards.
GGAGCCTCAGAAACTAATTTCAACCTCATCCTGTTTGGTGTACCAGCCTTCACGAGGAGTCTATATATCAATGAAATCACGAAACAAGTGATTTTGAATCATAAGCAGAACTCCCTCTGCGGCTTGGCCAGTTCTCACTTGTTTTGTGATTATATATATATATATATATATATATATATATATATATATATATATATATATATATATATATATATATATATATATATATATATCAATAACAACACTGCACTAGCCAAGGAGCCGAACCCATGCTGGTTTGGCCCGCCTTGTGGTGAGCAAAAACGCATGACGCCTTAGACCACTAGACCTAACAATCCTTAACAATGTGGTCTAGTGGTCTAAAGCGTCATGCGTTTTTGCTCAGCATGAGGCGGGCCAAAACAGCATGGGTTCGACTCCTTGGCTACTGCAGTGTTTTATTATTCATCAGTACCACTCATTTTGTGGGTATAATAATAATAATAATAATAATAATAATAATTATATATATATATATATATATATATATATATATATATATATATATATATATATATATATATATATATATATATATATATATATATATATATGTGTGTGTGTGTGTGTGTGTGTGTGTGTGTGTGTGTGTGTGTGTGTGTGTGTGTGTGTGTGTGTGTGTGTGTGTGTACTCACCTAATTGTACTCACCTAATTGTGGTTGTAGGGGTCGAGACTCAGCTCCTGGTCCCGCCTCTTCACTGATCACTACTGGGTCCTCTCTCTCTCTGCTTCCTGAGCTTTGTCATACCTCTTCTTAAAACTATGTATGGTTCCTGCCCTCACTACTTCACTTGCTAGGCTATTCCACTTGCTGACAACTCTATGACTGAAGAAATACTTCCTAACGTCCCTGTGACTCGTCTGAGTCTTCAGCTTCCAGTTGTGTGTGTGTGTGTGTGTGTACTCACCTAGTTGTACTCACCTAGTTGAGGTTGCACGGGCCGAGTCCAAGCTCCTGGCCCCGCCTCTTCACTGGTCGCTACTAGGTCACTCTCCCTGAACCGTGAGTTTTATCATACCTCTGCTGTATTTGTGTGTGTCTGTTTGTTACCATTGTGTCCTAGGCACATGTCGATTAGACACTAGGCCTGTTGAGTGTGTGTACGTGTATGTGTACGTGTGTGTGTACGTGTACTCACCTAATTGTGGTTGCAGGGGTCGAGACTCAGCTCCTGGCCCCGACTCTTCACTGATCGCTACTGGGTCATCTCTCTCTCTGCTTCCTGAGCTTTGTCATACCTCTTCTTAAAACTATGTATGGTTCCTGCCTCCACTACTTCACTTGCTAGGCTATTCCACTTGCTGACAACTCTGTGACTGAAGAAATACTTCCTAACGTCCCTGTGACTCGTCTGAGTCTTCAGCTTCCAGTTGTGACCCCTTGTCCCTGTGTCCCCTCTCTGGAACATCCTATCTCTGTCCACCTTGTCTATTCCCCACAGTATCTTTTATGTCGTTATCATGTCTCCCCTGACCCTTCTGTCCTCCAGTGTCGTCAGTCCGATTTCCCTTAACCTTTCCTCGTACGACATTCCCTTGAGCTCTGGGACTAGCCTTGTTGCAAACTTTGTACTTTCTCTAACTTCTTGACGTGCTTGACCAGGTATGGGTTCCAGACTGGTGCTGCATACTCCAGTATGGGCCTAACATACACAGTGTACATTGTCTTGAACGATTCCTTATTAAGGTATCGGAACGCTATTCTCAGGTTTGCCAGGCGCCCGTATGCTGCAGCGGTTATTTGGTTGATGTGTGCCTCTGGTGATGAGCTCGGTGTTATGGTCACCCCAAGGTCTTTCTCCCTGAGTGAGGTCTGTAGTCTTTGTCCACCTAGCCTATACTCTGTCTGCGGTCTTCTTTGCCCCTCCCCAATCTTCATGACTTTGCATTTGGCTGGATTGAATTCGAGAAGCCAGTTACTGGACCACATGTCCAGCCTGTCCAGGTCTCTTTGCAGTCCTGCCTCATCCTCGTCCGATTTAATTCTTCTCATCAACTTCACGTCATCTGCGAACAGGGACACTTCAGAGTCTATTCCTTCCATCATGTCGTTCACATATATAAAAAATAGCACTGGTCCTAGAACTGACCCCTGTGGGACCCCGCTCGTAACAGGTGCCCACTGTGATACCTCTTCACGTACCATGACTCGTTGCTGCCTCCCTGTCAGGTATTCCCTTATCCATTGCAGTGCCCTCCCTTTTACATGTGCCTGATCCTCCAGCTTCTGCACTAATCTCTTGTGGGGAACTGTGTCAAAGGCCTTCCTGCAGTCTAGGAAAACGCAATCTACCCACCCCTCTCTCTCGTGTCTTACTTCTGTTACCTTGTCATAAAACTCCAGGAGGTTTGTGATACAAGATTTGCCTTCCATGAACCCATGCTGGTTTTCATTTATAATCTTGTTCCTTTCCAGGTGTTCGACCACTCTCCTCCTGATAATCTTCTCCATGACTTTGCACACAATACATGTCAGAGAGACAGGTCTGTAGTTTAGTGCCTCGTTTCTGTTTCCTTTCTTAAATATGGGGACTACATTAGCTGTCTTCCATTTCTCAGGTAGTTGCCCAGTTTCAAGGGATGTGTTGAAGATTGTGGTTAGAGGCACGCACAGCATCTCTGCTCCTTCTCTAAGGACCCATGGGGAGATGTTGTCCGGTCCCATCGCCTTTGAGGTGTCAAGGTCACTTAAGAGCTTCTTCACCTCCTCCTCAGTTGTTCGTATGTCATCCAACACTTGTTGGTATATTCCCTCTTGATGTTCCCTTCTGTGCTGTCTTCCCACAGCCCTTCCTGTCTCTACTGTAAAAACTTCCTTAAATCTCCTGTTCAGCTCCTCACATACCTCCTGATCATTTCTTGTGAGTTTTCCACCTTCTGTCCTTAATCTGATCACCTGGTCTTTGACTGTTGTCTTCCTCCTGATGTGGCTATACAACAGTTTCGGGTCAGTCTTGATTCTCGATGCTATGTCATTTTCATACTGTCGCTGGGCCTCCCTCCTTACCTGTGCGTACTCATTCCTGGCTCTGCGACTGATCTCCCTATTTTCGTGTGTTCTCTGCCTTCTGTACTTTTTCCATTCTCTATTGCACATTGTTTTTGCCTCCTTACACCGTCGGGTAAACCAGGGGCTCGTTCTGGTCTTCCCATTGTTACTGTTGCCCTTGGGAACAAACTTTTCCATTGCCTCCTTGCATTTTGTTGTTACATATTCCATCATTTTATCTACTGGCTTTCCTGCCAGTTCTCTGTCCCACTGGACCTCCCGCAGGAAGTTCTTCATCCCTATGTAGTCCCCTCTTTTATAGTCAGGCTTTTCCCATTCAACTCCTGTTATTCTCTCCACTTGCAGCTCTACTATGTATTCAAAGCACAGAACCACGTGGTCGCTAGCTCCTAGGGGACTCTCATACTTGATGTCCTCAATGTCTGAGCTGCCCAGGGTGAACACAAGGTCCAATCTTGCTGGTTCATCCTCCCCTCTCACTCTGGTAGTGTCCTTAACATGTTGGTGCATGAGGTTTTCCAGCACCACGTCCAACATCCTGGCTCTCCATGTTTCGGGACCCCCATGTGGCTCCAGGTTTTCCCAGTCAATCTCCCTGTGGTTGAAATCCCCCATAACCAGCAACTTTGCTCTGCTGGAGTGAGCTCTTCTTGCCACCTCAGCAAGTGTGTCCACCATTGCTCTGTTACTCTCTTCATATTCCTCTCTTGGCCTCCTGCAGTTCTGTGGTGGATTATACATCACTGCAATGACCACTTTGTGTTTCCCAGACTGAAGTGTACCTGCTATGTAATCTCTTTCTCCCGTCTCATCTATGCCTTCCATTTTATCGAATTTCCATCTGCTTTTTACGAGCAGAGCAACCCTACCTCCCCCCCTGCCCCTTCTATCTTTCCTCATGATCTCGTATCCTGGTGGGAAGATTGCATCTGTTATTGTCTCTGTGAGTTTTGTTTCTGTAACTGCTATGATGTCTGGGGACTTCTCATTGATTCTTTCTTGCCATTCCTCATGTTTATTCGTTAATCCATCTGCATTTGTGTACCAAACCTTCAACTTCTGTTCTAATACTGTAACTGTGGTGCGGGGGGGGGGGGGGGGAAACAGAGGGATTGGTGTGTGATGGTTGGTTTGGATTGTTCAGTTGCCTTGGGGGTGTTGTGGCTGGAGTCCTTCTGCAGGTGTTTCTGTGGGGTGCGCTTGTCCTTCCATTTGATCCTGGGTTATTCTGCTCTCCTTTTTCATTTCCTCCCATTTCTCCTTTCGTTTTTGAACTTTCTCTTTCATTGTCTTCCTTTCGTCCTGTGTTCTGTCTCGATCGAGGTACACACTCCGGAACTCCTGCTTGCCTCTCAGCTGTGCTTTCTCCTGCAGGATCATGGTGTGTGTGTACTCACCTATTTGTACTCACCTATTTGTGGTTGCAGGGGTCGAGTCTTAGCTCCTGACCCCGCCTCTTCACCGGTTGCTACTGGGCCCTCTCTCTCCCCGCTCCATGAGCTTTATCAAACCTCGTCTTAAAACTGTGTATGGTTCCTGCCTCCACTACGTCATTTTCTAGGCTATTCCACTGCCTTACCACTCTATGACTGAAGAAATACTTCCTAATATCTCTGACTCATTTGTGTCTTCAACTTCCAATTGTGGCCTCTTGTTTCTGTGTCCCCTCCCTGGAACATCCTGTCTTTGTCCACCTTGTCTATTCCATGCAGTATTTTATATGTCGTTATCATGTCTCCCCTGACCCTCCTGTCCTCCAGTGTCGTCAGGCCGATTTCCCTTAATCTTTCATCATAGGACATTCCCCTTAGCGGGTGGAAATTCCGACACGTTTCCTTACACCTATTGTCCTGTTCACCTAGCAGCAAATAGGTACCTGGGTGTTAGTCGACTGGTGTGGGTCGCATCCTGGGGGACAAGATTAAGGACCCCAATGGAAATAAGTTAGACAGTCCTCGATGACGCACTGACTTTCTTCGGTTATCCTGGGTGGCTAACCCTCTGGGGTTAAAAATCCGAACGAAATCTTATCTTCTTATCTTATCTTATCTTCTCTAGTTTCTTGACGTGCTTTATCAAGTGCGGGTTCCAAACAGGTGCTGCATACTCCAGTATGGGCCTGACATACACGGTGTACAGTGTCTTGAACGATTCCTTACTAAGGTATCGGAATGCTGTTCTCAGGTTTGCCAGGCGCCCATATGCTGCAACAGTTATCTGATTGATGTGTGCTTCCGGAGACATGCTCGGTGTTATACTCACCCCAAGATCTTTCTCCTTGAGTGAGGTTTGCAGTCTTTGGCCACCTAGCCTATACTCTGTCTGTGGTCTTCTGTGCCCTTCCCCTATCTTCATGACTTTGCATTTGGCAGGATTAAATTCGAGAAGCCATTTGCTGGACCAGGTGTCCAGTCTGTCCAGGTCTCTTTGAAGTCCTGCCTGGTCCTCATCAGATTTAATTCTCCTCATTAACTTCACATCATCTGCAAACAGGGACACTTCTGAGTCTAACCCTTCCATCATGTCGTTCACATATACCAAAAATAGCACTGGTCCTAGGACCGACCCCTGTGGGACCCCGCTCGTCACAGGTGCCCACTGTGATACATCATTACGTACCATGACTCGTTGTTGCCTCCCTGTCAGGTATTCTCTGATCCATTGCAGTGCCCTTCCTGTTATATGCGCCTGATGCTCTAGCTTCTGCACTAATCTCTTGTGAGGAACTGTGTCAAAAGCCTTCTTGCAGTCCAAGAAGATGCAATCAACCCACCCCTCTCTCTCGTGTCTTACTTCTGTTATTTTATCATAAAACTCCAGAAGGTTTGTGACACAGGATTTGCCTTCCGTGAATCCGTGCTGGTTGGCATTTATACTCTTGTTCCGTTCCAGGTGCTCCACCGCTCTCCTCCTGATAATCTTCTCCATAATTTTGCATACTATACACGTCAATGACACAGGTCTATAGTTTAGTGCCTCTTTTCTGTCTCCTTTTTTAAAAATGGGAACTACATTTGCCGTCTTCCATACCTCAGGTAGTTGCCCAGTTTCCAGGGACGTGTTGAAGATTGTGGTAAGTGGCACGCACAACATATCTGCTCCCTCTCTAAGGACCCACAGGGAGATGTTGTCCGGTCCCATTGCCTTTGAGGTATCGATGTCCCTTAGCAGTTTCTTCACCTCCTCCTCATCTGTATGTATGTCGTCCAACACTTGTTGGTGTATTCCTTGCTGGTGTCCCCATCTGGTCTGTCCCCCCCAGAGTCCTTCCTGTCTCTACTGTAAATACTTCCTTAAATCTCGTGTTGAGCTCCTCACATACCTCTTGATCGTTTCTTGTGAGTTCTCCACCTTCTTTCCTCAGCCTTATCACCTGGTCCTTGACTGTTGTCTTCCTCCTAATGTGGCTATACAGTAGTTTCGGGTCAGATTTGACTTTCGATGCTATGTCGTTTTCATACTGTCGCTGGGCCTCCCTCCTTATCTGTGCATACTCGTTTCTGGCTCTTCTACTAATCTCCTTGTTTTCCTGGGTCCTATGCCTCCTGTACCTTTTCCATTCTCTGTTGCACTTAGTTTTTGCCTCCCTACACCTTCGGGTAAACCAAGGACTCGTTTTGGTCTTCCTATTATTTCTGTTTCCCTTGGGAACAAAACTTTCCTCTGCCTCCTTGCACTTTGTTGCCACATATTCCATCATCTCGTTTACTGATTTTCCTACCATTTCTCTGTCCCACTGAACCTCCTGCAGGAAGTTTCTCATACCTGTGTAGTCCCCCTGTTTATAGTTGGGCCTGTCCCCTTCAGTTCCTGTTACCTTCTCCACTTGTAATTCTACTATATAATCAAAACTCAGAACCACGTGATCGCTAGCTCCAAGGGGCCTCTCGTAAGTGATGGGAGCTGCTAAAACACGCCCTAAAAGCACTAAGATTCTCGGAGCCTGGCGCTTGTGACCCACTGTGTGTGTGTGTGTGTGTGTGTGTGTGTGTGTGTGTGTGTGTGTGTGTGTGTGTGTGTGTGTGTGTGTGTGTGTGTGTGTGTGTGTGTGTGGAGTGTGTGTCTGTGTGTGTGTATACTCACCTATTTGTGGTTGTAGGGGTCGAGTCATAGCTCCTGGCCCTGCCTCTTCACTGATTGCTACTGGGTCCTCTCTATCCCTGCTCCATGAGCTTTATCAAACCTCGTCTTAAAACTATGTATGGTTCCCGCCTCCACTACGTCACTTTCTAGGCCTGACAACTCTATTCTGCACAGTATTTTTTATGTCGTTATCATGTCTCCTTTGACCCTCCTGTCCTCCAGTGTCGTCAGGCCGATTTCCCTTTACCTTTCTTCGTAGGACATTCCCCTTTGCTCTGGGACTAGTCTTGTTGCAAACCTTTCCACTTTCTCTAATTTCTTGACGTGCTTGACCAGGTGTGGATTCCAAACTAGCGCTGCATACCCCAGTATGGGTCTGACGTAAATGGTGTAGAGAGTCTTGAGCGATTCCTTACTGAGGTATCGGAAAGCTATCTTTCGGTTTGCCAGACGCCCGTACGCTGCAGCAGTTATCTAATTGATGTGCACCTCAGGAGATGTGCTCGGTGTTATACTCGCCCCAAGATCTTTTTCCTTGAGTGAGGTTTGCAGTCTTTGGCCACCTAGACTATACTGTGCCTTCGGTCTTCTTTGCCCTTCCCCAGTCTTCAAGGAGCCAGTTGCTGGATCAGGCTTGTAGCCTGTCCAAGCCTCTGTAGTCCTGCCTGATCCTCGACCAATTTGATTCTCCTCATTAACTTCACATCATCTGCAAACAAGGACACTTCTATCCCTTCCGTGATGTCATTGACATATACCAAAAACAGCACGGTTACTAGGAATGACCCCTGTGGAACCCCGCTTGTCACAGGCACCCACTCTGACACCTCGTCACATACCATAACTCGTTGTTGCCTCCCTCTCAGGTATTCTCTGATCCATTGCAGTGCCTTTCCTGTTATGTGTGCCTGATCCTCTAGCTTTTGCAGTAAACTCTTGCGAGGAACTGTGTCGAAGGCCTTCTTGCAGTTCAAGAAAATGCAGTCTATCCACCCCTCTCTCTCTTGTCTTGCTTCTGTCACCTTGTCATAAAACTCCAGTAGGTTTGTGACACAGGATTTTCCTTCCCTGAAACCATGCTGGTTGGTGATTATACACATGTTTCTTTCCAGGTGCTCCACCACTCTCCTCCTGATGATCTTCTCCATGACTTTGCATACTGTACATGTTAGTGACACAGGTCTGTAGTTTAACGCCGCATGTCTGTCTCTTTTTTTAAAAATTGGGACTACATTTGCCATCTTCCATACCTCAGGAAGTTGCCCAGTTTCAGTGGATGTGTTGAAGATCTTTGTTAGTGGCACATACAGCATCTCTGCTCCCTCTCTAAGGACTCACGGAGAGATGTTGTCTGATCCCACCGCCTTTGAGGTGTCAAGTTCACATAAAAGCTTCTTCACCTCCTCCTCGGTTATGTGTACCTCATCCAGCACTTGTTGGTGTACCCCCCTGTTCTGATTTCCTGGAGTCCTACTGGTTTCCACTGTAAATACTTCTTTAAATCTCATGTTGAGCTTCTCACATACCTCTTGTTCGTTTCCTGTGAACTCCCTCCCCCATCCTTCCTCAGTCTGATTACCTGGTCCGTGACTGTTGTTTTCCTCCTGTTGTAGCTATACAACAACTTCGGGTCAGACTTGACTTTCGATGCTATGTCATTTTCGTACTGTCGCTGAGCCTCCCTTCTTATCTGTGCATATTCGTTTCTGGCTCTTCGGCTGATCTCTTTATTTTCCTAGGTCCTTTGTCTTCTGTACCTTTTCCATTCTCTAGTGCACCTAGTTTTTGCCTCCCTACACCTTTGGTTGAACCAAGGACTCATTCTGGTCTTCCCATTATTTCTGTTTTGCTTGGAAACAAACCTCTCCTCTGCCTCCTTGCATTTTGTTGTCACATAGCCCATAATTTCTTTTACTAGTTTTCCTGCCAGTTCTCTCTCCCACTGAATGTCATGCAGAAAGTTCCTCATGCCTTTATAGTCCCCACTTTTGTAGGTTGGTTTTTCCCATCCTATTCCTGCTACTCTCTCCACTTGTAACTCAACTATGTAGTCAAAGCACAGAACCATATGATCACTAGCTCCTAGGGGCCTTTCATACATGATATCTTTGATGTCCGAACTACTCAAGGTGAATACACGGTCCAGTCTTGCTGGATCATCCTCACCTCTCTCTCTCGTAGTGTCTCTAACATGTTGATGCATGAGGTATTTCAGTACCACATCCATCATCTTGGCTCTCCATGTTTCGGGACCCCCATGGGTCTCCAGGTTTTCCCAGTCAATCTCCTAGTGATTGAAATCACCCATAACTAGTAACTTTGCTCCACCCATGTGAGCTCTTCTGGCCACCTCGGTTAGTGTGTCGACCATTGCTGTGTGTGTGTTAGTTAGTTTGTTACCATTTTGTCCTAGGCACATGTCGATTAGACACTAGGCGTGTTGTATATGCGTGCTTGTATGTGTGCATGTGTGTGCATGTGTGTGTGTGTGTGTGTGTGTGTGTGTGTGTGTGTGTGTGTGTGTGTGTGTGTGTGTGTGTGTGTGTGTGTGTGTGTGTGTGTGTTGTGTGTACTCACCTAATTGTGGTTGCAGGGGTCGAGACTCAGCTCCTGGCCCCGCCTCTTCACTGATCGCTACTGGGTCCTCTCTCTCTCTGCTTCCTGAGCTTTGTCATACCTCATCTTAAAACTATGTATGGTTCCTGCCTCCACTACTTCACTTGCTAGGCTATTCCACTTGCTGACAACTCTATGACTGAAGAAATACTTCCTAACGTCCCTGTGACTCGTCTGAGTCTTCAGCTTCCAGTTGTGACCCCTTGTCCCTGTGTCCCCTCTCTGGAACATCCTATCTCTGTCCACCTTGTCTATTCCCCGCAGTATCTTGTATGTCGTTATCATGTCTCCCCTGACCCTTCTGTCCTCCAGTGTCGTCAGTCCGATTTCCCTTAACCTGTGTGTGTGTGTGTGTGTGTGTGTGTGTGTGTGTGTGTGTAACTTTCAATACTGCTATTATTATAAATTTTTCTTTGTGATAGTTTTGTGACTTTAGTAATCTGCGGTTTAAGTAAGCGAGGTGTTATATGTATGGTATGAAAGATAAGCAGTAAGTCCTTACCTAATACATTGAATACACGCCCACACAGTTAACCTTCATTAAAACCAGTTTTTGCTGACACTGAGTTAAATGTAATGTTAATAAAGTCTTGTTCTACGTGTGTTTGATTTTATGCATGTTGATATGTCAGCAGGCGACTGGTGGAGGATCGGTCATCTTCACCGTGGTCACTAGTGCTCACGCTGGCCTACATGTTTGCTGCCTCAGTCACTCCAGCCGGCACTTTCCACACATTAAAATTGGCTCTCCTGCTCTCACTCGCCTCTTGTTCCTCAGATAAGGTAAGTGTCACCTCGTGCTTTATGACCACACTAACTTGCCTATCTATGGAGATTTAGCAACCAGCATTCTTTTAAGACTTGATTGTATCAGATACCACCACCTGTGTCTACCTGGAGTTTACCTGGAGAGAGTTCCGGGGGTCAACGCCCCCGCGGCCCGGTCTGTGACCAGGCCTCCTGGTGGATCAGAGCCTGATCAACCAGGCTGTTGCTGCTGGCTGCACGCAAACCAACGTACGAGCCACAGCCCGGCTGGTCAGGAACCGACTTTAGGTGCTTGTCCAGTGCCAGCTTGAAGACTGCCAGGGGTCTGTTGGTAATCCCCCTTATGTATGCTGGGAGGCAGTTGAACAGTCTCGGGCCCCTGACACTTATTGTATGGTCTCTTAACGTGCTAGTGACACCCCTGCTTTTCATTGGGGGGATGTTGCATCGTCTGCCAAGTCTTTTGCTTTCGTAGTGAGTCCGAGTGTTTTTCTTCTCTTGGATCCCAGTCATGGGATATATATATATATATATATATATATATATATATATATATATATATATATATATATATATATATATATATATATATATATATATATATATATGCGCAATAAGATCATAGTAAACAGGTGATAACAGAATATGCAAAACAACAAACGTGAAAGGATAGTGAAATTCCAAGCGCTTTCTTTACTTCTAACATTATCAAGGAAATATAAAGACAATACATCAAAGGAAGGCATATAAAGGGTCTAGACCACACTCACAATCACATCCCACAACAAAACAACACCTGAATAACAAAAATAAGGCACAATACCGTGACTGGAACGATGCACAAATAACCCGCACTTAAAAGAGAGAAGCTTACGACAACGTTTCAAATTCAAAAAATTTATTCTCTATAAGGATTACAATGCTGAGTTTACAGAATTTGGTTATTGTGTGGTTTACATGTAGTAAAATAATAATTACAGAGTGTACCACTAGAACACCTAGCATGGCTAGGCATTTCGGGCAGACTTAAATTAAATCTTAGGTTTAAAATATTACAAAATTATGAGGTTAGTTGGTATTATGGCTAGTGACTAATTACTAGTTTGTGAGTTTAGCAATGTGAATGCTTTTGTTTTGGCACAGTACATAGTTTCAGTATTGGAGTATCACAGGCCAACTTATGACTAGTTAAGATTCATTATTTTGAGATTGAGATTGATATTTCTGTTTATGGTCAAATGGGTGAGTGAGTGTAAGTGTGAACCACCAGGTGGTATTCGTGTAATTAGTTGACAGGGTGTATCAGGGAGATAAGATGTTTTCTGATGGTAGTTTTGAAGGTGATGAATGTGTCTGCAGTTTTAGAATTTTCAGGTAGGGTGTTCCAGATTTTAGGGCCTTTGACATACATTGAATTTTTGTAAAGGTTTAGTCGGACACGGGGAATGTCATAGAGATGTTTGTGTCTGGTATTGTGCCTGTGGGTTCTGTCGCAACTATCAAGAAAGCGTTTTAGGTCAAGGTTAATATTGAAATTTAAGGTCCTGTAGATGTAGATTGCACAGTAGTAAGTGTGGATGTACTGAACAGGGAGTAAGTTTAGATCTATGAAGAGTGGGGGTGTGTGTTGCCAGGGATGGGATTTGGTGATTATTCTTACTGTGGCTTTTTGTTGGGTTATTATTGGCTTTAGGTGTGTTGCTGCAGTTGAACCCCAAGCACAGATAGCATAGGTGAGGTATGGATATATAAGTGAATGGTATAGTGTGAGAAGGGCAGTTTGCGGCACGTAGTATCGTATCTTGGAGAGGATCCCAACCGTTTTGGATACTTTTTTGGTTATGTGTTGGATATGGGTGCTGAAGTTCAGGTTGTTGTCGAGGTATAGGCCTAGGAATTTGCCTTCATTATGCCTGGCAATTAGAGTGTTGTCGATCTTAATGTTAATTTGCGCATCTCCTGCTCTGCTACCAAACATAATGTAGTAGGTTTTGTCAGTGTTAAGCGTAAGTTTATTGGCTGTCATCCAAGTCGATATTTTGATCAGCTCCTCATTAACAATGGTGTTGAGGGTGGCAAGATTAGGGTGAGAGATGACATAAGTCGTGCCGTCAGCAAAGAGAATGGGGTTCAGGTGTTGAGATACGTTTGGAAGATCACTGATGTATATGAGGAAGAGCAGGGGACCAAGGACACTTCCCTGCGGAACTCCAGTATCAAGTGGCTGTGTTGTTGATGCTGTGTCTTTAATGGTGACATACTGATACCTATTAGTAAGGTAAGATTTGAAATATGCAAGCGCATGGCCTCTTATACCATAATGGTCAAGTTTGTGGAGTAGGATGCCGTGGTCTACTGTGTCAAAAGCTTTTCTTAGGTCAATAAAAATTCCTAGTGGATATTCCTTATTTTCCAATGCTGTGTAAAGCAGATCTTGCATTTTTATGATTGCATCGTTAGTGCTTTTATTTTTCCTGAATCCAAATTGGCAGGGGTTGAGTATGTTTTGTGCCGTAATAAATGAATATAGTCTCCTGTGAACGAGTTTCTCAAAGATTTTGGATAGCAATGGTAAGTTTGATATTGGCCTATAGTTGTTTAAATCTGTAGGGTCACCACCTTTATGTATTGGTATAACCCTTGCCGTCTTGAGTAGTTTCGGGAAGGTGCTAGTTTCTAGTGACTTGTTAAAAAGTAATGAGATAGCATGCGAGAGGACATGGGCCGCTCTCTTGTAAAATAATGGTGGGACATGAGACAGATTCCCTGAGTTATTTTTAAGTGACTTTATAATCTCGGTGACTTCCATGGGCTCAGTTGGAGCAAGATAGAAGGAATTTGGGAAATTCCCATCTAGGTAGTCCCCAGCATGGGCATTGGTGCGTGGGATTTTATTGGCGAGATTAGATCCTATGGTTGAGAAGAAGTCGTTTATCTTGTTAGCTGTGTCAGTGGGATGCAGCGGTGTTTCATTAGGTTTAGTTAGGGCAATATTCTTATTTTTTTTTCAGTTTGTGGGTCCCTAGAATCTGAGAGAGTGTTTTCCAGGTCTTTTTTATATCTCCTCTAGTGTCTGTGAATCTGCTGGAGTAGTATAGTTGTTTGGCTTTCTTTATTACTTTGGTGAGGACTGATGAATAGTGTTTAAGAATATCTTTGTGTATTAAGCCCTGTCTATATTGCTTTTCATATTGGTGTTTCTTATCAATGGATTTCAGAATGGTGCTGGTTAGCCATGGGCAACCAAGCCGTTTGTTTGTGATCTGTTTCGTTTTTATAGGACAATGTTTGTTGTATAGTCTAAGTAATTTGTTAAGAAAAATGTCTGTCCAGTCATCACTACCATTGGCCTTGGAGAATTCTGTAGGCCAGTCAACAGTCTCTAGGTCAGCTGTGAACTTCCTTATTGAGGCCTCATCATGGAGTCTAAATGAAACTTTGTTGTATTCAAGTGGTGGTTTACTAATGTTTGTCAAGAGGAAGGTAGGGTAGTGGTCTGTAGTGCTATCTGTGATTATCCCTGATTTAAGGGGGGCTAGTATATTGGTCCATATGTGGTCTATTATGGTTGCACTTGTTTCAGTGAGCCTGGTTGGTTTAGTTATTGTTGGTATGAGAAGTGTGTTGTTCATATTGTTGATGAAATCAGTTACAGGCTGATCATCTAGTAGGCCAAGGTTGATGTTGAAGTCTCCAGCTAAGAGAAGGTGGTGCTTATTCATTTGTCTGTTTGTTATTAGTGCCTTTAGTTTCTCACTGAAATTTGGGATGTTTGTGTGGGGTATCCGGTAAATGGCACCGATTGTAATAGGCGTCTTAAGGTTTTTTACAGTAAAATTAGCAAAAATGTATTCTCCATATTCATCACTAAAGCAAGTGGTGCTAATACAAGATAATTGGTTAGAGTAATAGATTGCAATACCACCCCCAACTTGGTATGGTCTGCAGTTGTGGATTGCTGTGTATCCTGGTAGAGGGTAGATATCTATTGTGTCCTGCTTAAGCCAGGTCTCAGTAAGAATAATGCAGGAGAAGGGTGTCTTTAGTGATTCAAGGAGTGCCAGGAGGTCATCATAGTGTTTGCTTAAGGACCTAATGTTGTAGTTAAGTACTGATAGACTTTTAGCATTTTTAGGATAGTGCTGGCTTGTGATGCTGTGTAATAAAGGCAGTTACTTTCCAATAGGTTTTGATTGTGTGTCAGATTATGGAGGTTTAGATCAGGGTCAACGTGATCAATCATCTTCTAGGTTTAAATTATGGTTATTTATATCCTGAGTTGTGGGTTGAGTTTTAGTACTGATATCTGTAGTGGTGGGAAGTTTGGACAAGTATATAGCTATAGCATTTTGGTCATGTAGAGTATAGTCACTAATACACATAATGGAGTTGGTGTTGTCTATGTGTTGTGCTGGAATGAGCTGAAGTACAACTAGGTATAAACTAATAATATAAAAATACAATTTAAAAATAGCACAAGACTCTCACTTGTAATTGCACTAAGGTCTAATGTAATGACTTTGGTATAGTCTATGTATTGAGCTAGAATGAGCTATAGTACAACTAGGTTTAATCTAATAATATAAAAATAGTTAGTTTAATATGTTTATTATGCACCCCATACCCATCCTGTGGGCGGTAGTCACCACATACCCATCCTGTGGGCGGTAGTCAAAAGATTACAGAGGTACATAATTGGTCCAGGGACTGGACTCCAAAGTTTTGATAGCTGAGCAAGTTACAGAGGTAATGAACTCACAATTTACAAAGGTAATGAACTCACAATTTACAAAGGTAATGAACTCACAATTTACAAAGGTAATGAACTCCAGGTAGGTCTGGTCACAAACATGACAAGTTACAAAGGTATTTACAGATTACAGAGGTACGTAATGGGTCCAGGGACTGGGCCCCCAAAGTTTTGATAGCTGAACTAGGTACAAAGGTAATGAGCTCACAAGTTACAAAGGTAATGAATTCTGTAGAATGGTTACTTACGTTTATACATGGCTACAATCATGAACAAATTATAGAGTAATGAGCAATTCACACTTCCACACCCGGTCACAACTGTAGTGAGTTATTGGTGCAAACATTGATTGTTGAGTCACACACACACACACACACACACACACACACACACACACACACACACACACACACACACACACACACACACACACACACACACACACACACCACACACACACACACACACACACACACACACCACACACACACACACACACACACACACACACACACACACACACACACACACACCACACACACACACACACACACACACACACACACACCACACACACCACACACACACACACACACACACGCGCGCACACACACACACACACACACACACACATACACACACACACACACACACACACACACACACACACACACACACACACACACAGTAGGGACAGCGAGCAGGCTAGTCACGCCGTCGGTGCTCCGGGGATTTAAGTGTTTTTGAGGGCTACAAGTGTTCTGCAAGGGTTGCTAAGTGTGTCAGGGTAGTCAACAATCCTAGAAGTGTTTTTTTTTAATTGCCTGAGCCACACAAGTGTGGGGAGAGCCACAATTTTGAAAGTGATCTGGAAAATAAAAGCGTTGTGGCGCAGGCTAGTGTGAAGGCGGCGTTGCCAAGTGTCACCCAAGATTTTAATAAAGTGAAACAATAGTGTGACCAGTGAAAGAAATACAGTGAATAGGGTACACACACACACACACACACACACGCACACACACACACTGTAAGTGGGTAAATCCCAGGAGGTTGGTCAGGTCACAAGAAGGTGTGGGCAGCCAAGGACCACTGAGACTTACCTTAAACGCACAAGCCACCTACCTTTCAGTACATAATAAACCCACACATAATTCCACACACAATTACACACAAAATTACACACTCACACACACACACACACACACACACACACACACACACACACACACACATATCCAGACACACATGAAGATTGGGGAAGGGCAAAGAAGGCCGCAGACGGAGTACAGTCTAGGGGGTCAGAGACTACAAACCTCACTCAAGGAAAAAGATCTTGGGGTGAGTATAACACCAGGCACATCTCCTGAAGCGCACATCAACCAAATAACTGCTGCAGCATATGGGCGCCTAGCAAACCTCAGAACAGCATTCCGACATCTTAATAAGGAATCGTTCAGGACCCTGTACACCGTATACGTTAGGCCCATATTGGAGTATGCGGCACCAGTTTGGAACCCACACCTAGCCAAGCACGTAAAGAAACTAGAGAAAGTGCAAAGGTTTGCAACAAGACTAGTCCCAGAGCTAAGAGGTATGTCCTACGAGGAGAGGTTAAGGGAAATCAACCTGACGACACTGGAGGACAGGAGAGATAGGGGGGACATGATAACGACATACAAAATACTGAGGGGAATTGACAAGGTGGACAAAGACAGGATGTTCCAGAGTTTGGACACAGCAACAAGGGGACACAGTTGGAAGCTAAAGACACAGATGAATCACAGGGATGTTAAGAAGTATTTCTTCAGCCACAGAGTAGTCAGTAAGTGGAATAGTTTGGGAAGCGATGTAGTGGAGGCAGGATCCATACATAGCTTTAAGCAGAGGTATGATAAAGCTCACGGCTCGGGGAGAGTGACCTAGTAGCGATCAGTGAAGAGGCGGGGCCAGGAGCTCGGACTCGACCCCCGCAACCTCAACTAGGTGAGTACAACTAGGTGAGTACACACACACTCCCCCCTCACCACCGACATCTCACTACTTCCCCTGATCCATCACCTCCCTCGATCACCCTCCCCTCCCCCGTTCACCCCAAACCCTCCCCACCCCTCCCCACTCAGCTCCCAAATAGCCACAGTTCCTCCACTACTTCCCCCCCCCCACACTCTGACACACACACTACTAACCTAACATACAGAACTACATAGGTTTCCCACTCTGAGGCAATCAGGATAAAACAAAAATGGGTTGCCAGAGAGCAACAAGAAAAACCAAGGGACAGGAGGAGGAAAATGCAAAGGAAGATTGGGCAGCAGAGCTCATAAAAAGGGATCATGAATGGGAAAAGAAACTAGAAGAACTTAGCATGAGAATGGAAGAGAGGATAGATATGGAAAGCAGGAAGTGGGAGGTGCATGTCAAAACAGCAGAAGCTAGGATACAGAGTTTAGAAGAGGAACTGAAAAATCTGAAACAGCATAAAGAACTAAAGAACATTTTGGGATTGACATCAGAGACTGCTACCTCAGCCACAAATAAGGGGACTGTAGGGAAAGAAGGGGCACAACTGCATGGAGATGCTCTATCAGAGGAGACTGTAGCAAATGAAAGAGCTAAGCTTTATGTGGAGGCCCTAACAGACAACAACAGAGCCCAAGGAAAGCCGAGAAGGGAAAATGACAGGCCACTGAACCCAAGTACATTAGCCAGTGAAACTGATGAAAGGAAAGCTGCAGTGGAGGAAACCAAATTAAATGAGGGGATACACAGGGATATGCAGTGGGAGAATGAAAGGGTGAGGTCAGTCTTTGTGTATGGGCTCCAGGAAGTCGAAGGGGAAACATATGAAGCAAGAAAACAAGGGGAAAAAAAAGCAATTGAAAGCATCATGAAAGCAATAGGAGAAGACGATATGACCCAGCTGGAAAATTTTCGGAGAATAGGGGGGTTTGTAAAAAAAAGAACCCGGCCAGTGAGAGTGACCTTCAAGGCAGAAGCGACTCGGACCAGGATACTGCAGGAGAAAGCACGATTAAGGGACATGACGGCATACAGGAGGGTGTATCTCGACCGCGACAGAACACAAGAAGAAAGGAAGAAACTGAGAGAGATGGTACAAAGGCGAAAGGAGGAAAGAGAGGGGATGGAGAAGACAGACAGGAGATCCCAGACCCAGGAAGAAGATCTAATACAGCCTCCCTCACAACTTTCTATAGAAGCCTCCCAACCAGGTCAACCCCAGTGCAACCAAACACTCTAAATCAAAACACCCATGCCACATCCAATGCCCCCACCCACTACATTACAAACTTCACCCCCACAGCAACAACCCATAGTTCCTTACCAGGTCTCCCACTTCCCCAACCCCAATATACTTCCCAGACCACAGTCTTAGAAAAGAAGTTGAAGGTGTGGTATACAAATGCAGATGGAATAACAAACAAGTATGAGGAGTGGCACGAAAGAATCAAAGAGACATCCCCAGACATAATAGCACTCACAGAAACAAAACTCACCAGAATAATAACAGATTCAATCTTTCCATCCGGATATCAAATCTTCAGGAAAGACAGAGGGAGGAGAGGGGGAGGAGGAGTTGCACTGCTCATTAAAAACCAGTGGGGTTTTGAGAAAATGGAAGGAATGGATGGCATGGGCGAAAGGGACTACTTAGTAGGAACAATCCAGTCTGAGGGACATAAGGTGATAATTGCAGTAATGTACAACCCACCACAGAACTGCAGGAGGCCAAGAGAAGAATACGATGAGAGCAACAGAGCAATGATCAGCACACTAGCCGAGGTGGCCAGGAGAGCACACATGGGGGGAGCAAAGTTACTAGTTATGGGTGATTTCAATCACAAGGAGATTGACTGGGAAAACCTGGAGCCCCATGGGGGTCCCGAAACATGGAGAGCCAAGATGATGGATGTGGTACTGGAGAACCTCATGCATCAACATGTTAGAGACACTACCAGAGAGAGAGGAGAGGATGAACCAGCAAGGTTGGACCTTGTATTCACCATGAGTAGTTCGGACATCGAGGGTATCATGTATGAAAGGCCCCTGGGAGCTAGTGATCATGTGGTTCTGTGCTTCGACTACATAGTTGAGCTCCAAGTGGAGAGAGTAGCAGGAATAGGCTGGGAAAAACCAAACTACA
Source organism: Cherax quadricarinatus (assembly GCF_038502225.1). Lineage (NCBI taxonomy): Eukaryota > Metazoa > Arthropoda > Malacostraca > Decapoda > Parastacidae > Cherax > Cherax quadricarinatus. Next base: position 7,950,759 of record NC_091362.1, on the reverse strand, counting down.
AAAGGGGGAACTACTCAGGCATGAGGAACTTCCTTCAAGACATTCAGTGGGAGAGGGAACTGACAGGAAAACCAGTACAAGAAATGATGGACTATGTAGCAACAAAATGCAAGGAGGCAGAGGAGAGGTTTGTTCCCAAGGGAAACAGAAATAATGGGAAGAACAGAACGAGTCCTTGGTTCACCCAAAGGTGTAGGGAGGCAAAAACTAGGTGTAATAGAGAATGGAAAAGATACAGAAGACAGAGAACTCAGGAAAATAAAGAAATCAGCCGAAGAGCCAGAAACGAATATGCACAGATAAGAAGGGAGGCTCGGAGACAATATGAAAATGACATAGCATCAAAAGTAAAGACTGACCCGAAGCTGTTGTACAGCCACATCAGGAGGAAAACAACAGTCAAGGACCAGGTAATCAGACTGAGGAAGGGTGATGGGGAATTCACAAGAAACGACCGAGAGGTATGTCAGGAGCTCAACACAAGATTTAAAGAGGTATTTACAGTGGAAACCAGTAGGACTCCAAGAAATCAGAACAGGGGGGCACACCAGCAAGTGCTGGATGAGGTACATATAACCAAGGAGGAGGTGAAGAAGCTGCTATGCGAACTTGACACCTCAAAGGCGGTGGGACCAGACAACATCTCTCCATGGGTCCTTAAAGAGGGAGCAGAGATATTGTGTGAGCCATTAACAAAGATCTTCAACACATCATTTGAAACTGGGCAACTCCCTGAGGTATGGAAAATGGCAAATGTAGTCCCAATTTTTAAAAAGGGAGACAGACATGAGGCACTAAACTACAGACCTGTATCTCTAACGTGTATAGTATGCAAGGTCATGGAGAAGATCATCAGGAGGAGAGTGGTGGGGCACCTGGAAAGAAACAAGTGTATAATTGACAACCAGCACGGTTTCAGGGAAGGAAAATCCTGTGTCACAAACCTACTAGAGTTTTATGACAAGGTGACAGAAGTAAGACAAGAGAGAGAGGGGTGGATCGACTGCGTATTTTTGGACTGCAAGAAGGCTTTCGACACAGTTCCTCACAAGAGGTTACTGCAAAAGCTAGAGGACCAGGCACACATAACAGGAAAGGCACTGCAATGGATCAGAGAATATCTGACAGGGAGGAAACAACGAGTCATGGTACGCGACGAGGTGTCAGAGTGGGCGCCTGTGACAAGCGGGGTTCCACAGGGGTCAGTCCTAGGACCTGTGCTGTTCTTGGTATACGTGAACGACATAACGGAAGGGATAGACTCAGAAGTGTCCTTGTTTGCAGACGATGTGAAGTTAATGAGAAGAATCGAATCGGACGAGGATCAGGCAGGACTACAAAGAGATCTGGACAGGCTACAAGCCTGGTCCAGCAACTGGCTCCTAGAATTTAACCCTGCCAAATGCAAAGTCATGAAGATTGGGGAAGGGCAAAGAAGACCGCAGACACAATATAGTTTAGATGGCCAAAGACTGCAAACCTCACTAAAGGAAAAAGATCTGGGGGTGAGTATAACACCGAGCATATCTCCTGAGGCGCACATCAATCAGATAACTGCTGCAGCATACGGGCGCCTGGCAAACCTACGGATAGCGTTCCGATACCTCAGTAAGGATTCGTTTAAGACTCTGTACACCATCTATGTCAGGCCCATACTGGAGTATGCAGCACCAGTTTGGAATCCACACCTAGTCAAGCACGTCAAGAAATTAGAGAAAGTGCAAAGGTTTGCAACAAGACTAGTCCCAGAGCTACGGGGATTGTCCTATGAAGAAAGGTTGAGGGAAATCGGCCTGACGACACTGGAGGCCAGGAGGGTCAGGGGAGACATGATAACGACATATAAAATACTGCGCGGAATAGACGAGGTGGACAAAGACGGGATGTTCCAGAGATGGGACACAGACACAAGAGGTCACAATTGGAAGTTGAAGACTCAGATGAATCAAAGGGATGTTAGGAAGTATTTCTTCAGTCATAGAGTAGTCAGGCCATGGAATAGCCTAGAAAGTGATGTGGTGGAGGCAGGAACTATACATAGTTTTAAGGCGAGGTATGATAGAGCTCATGGGGCAGGGAGAGAGAGGACCTAGTAGCAATCAGCGAAGAGGCGGGGCCAGGAGCTGTGACTCGACCCCTGCAACCACAAATAGGTGAGTACAAATAGGTGAGTACAGGCAGGAACCAAGGATCAGATGAGAATGGTTCGGGTAGGGAGGAGTGGATGGAGGAGCAGTGGAAAAGGATGGAACAAGAGTGGGAGAGAAAATTAGGAGAGCTTTCTGAAAAAATGGAGAAAGAGCTCTCTGTGAAATTGGAAAGGAGGTTGGAGAAGGAGACAAAGAATTGGGAGGCACAAGTCGAAACTGCAGTAGCCAAGATAAGGGTCCTAGAAGTTGAGATAAATAGGCTGAAGCGAGTTACAGGGGCAGTGACCAGAGAAGACACAGCATATGAAGCTGCGAGGCTGAACAGGAAGGAAGGAATTATGAATTATGCTAAGGTCACATCAATCTGCCAAGGAGGACCAAGGAGTGAAAGGGAAGATCAGCTGGTTGCAGATGGAGAGGGTGATAGGTCGAATGCTGAGGCACAACAAGGCTATCAAGAGCCACTGGAAAAATCAAGGGAGAAACTGACCACATACAGGCAGGATCCAGAGTCACAGAGGGTGAGGCAATGGGAGGAAGAAAGGGCAAAATCAGTGTTTATCCATGGGCTTCAGGAGAGAGAGGAAAGGACACACACTGAAAGGAAGCAGGAAGAAAGAAAGGAGATTGAGAAAATCATCACGGAAATAGGTGAAGAGATGGACGAGATTGTAAATTTTCAGAGAATAGGGGGGTACTCGAAGGGGAGAAACCGACCAATCAAGCTGATTCTCAGGACGGAAACAGTGCGGAACAGGATCCTCCAAGAGAAACCACGATTGAAATACTCGGAAGAGTACAAGAGGGTGTTCCTAGACAGAGACAGAACAAAATCAGAACGACAGCAGCTGAGGGAGAGGACAAAAAAGCGAAAGGAGCTAGGAAAAGAGACAAGGAGGGAACCAGCAGAGGTCAGTCAGAGCAGGACAGAACAGCAAGGGCAAGCACACACACAACTACTCTCAGAACCATACAACCTATCACACCATCCCAACACACACTACAATCCATACCCACAGCCTCCACCCAACACCGAGCTATAGAATCCCACAGTATGCCACCAGGTCTCCCACCCTCACAGGCCCCCCAAACCACAGTGTTGGAAAGGAAACTGAAGGTATGGTACACAAACGCTGATGGAATAACAAATAAGTGGGAGGAGTGGCACGAAAGAGTCAAAGAAGCATCACCGGACATCATAGCTCTCACAGAAACCAAGCTTACAGGTATGATAACAGATGCCATCTTTCCAACGGGATACCAAATCCTGAGGAAAGACAGAGGGAACAGGGGGGGTGGAGGAGTGGCGTTGCTGATCAAAAATCGCTGGAATTTTGATGAGCTGGAGAGAGGAGATAGCGGAGAAGAAAGTGATTACATAGTGGGAACACTTCACTCTGGAGGTCCCAAGGTGGTAATAGCAGTGATGTATAACCCACCACAGAACAGCAGGAGGCCAAGGCAAGAGTACGACGAGAGCAATAGAGCGATGGTTGACACACTGGCTAGAGTGGCCAGAAGAGCTCATGCATGCAGGGCAAAGCTCCTGATCATGGGTGACTTTAACCACAAGGAGATCGATTGGGAGAACTTGGACCCACATGGGGGCCAAGATACATGGAGGGCTAAGATGATGGAGGTGGTACTGGAGAACTTCATGTACCAACACGTAAGGGACACTACAAGAGAGAGAGGAGAGGATGAACCAGCAAGGCTGGACTTAGTATTCACCTTCAGTAGTGCAGATTTCGAGGACATCACATATGAAAGACCCCTTGGGGCCAGTGACCATGTGGTTTTAAGCTTCGAATACACAGTAGAGCTACAAGTGGAGGGAGAAGCAGGAAGGCCAGGACGAATGAAGCCAAACTACAAGAAAGGGGACTACACAGGAATGAGGAACTACCTGAACGGGGTTCAGTGGGACAGAGAACTGGCAGGGAAGCCAGTTAATGAGATGATGGAATATGTAGCAACAAAATGCAAGGAGGCTGAGGAGAGGTTTGTACCCAAGGGTAACAGGAGTAATGAAAAAGCCAGGATGAGCCCATGGTTTACCCAAAGGTGCAGGGAGGCAAAAACCAAGTGTGCTAGGGAATGGAAGAAATATAGAAGGCAAAGGACCCAGGAGAATAAGGAGAACAGTCGTAGAGCCAGAAACGAATATGCACAGATAAGAAGGGAGGCCCAAAGACAATATGAAAATGACATAGCAGCGAAAGCCAAATCTGACCCGAAACTGTTGTACAGCCACATCAGGAGGAAAACAACAGTCAAGGACCAGGTAATCAGGCTAAGGAAGGAAGGAGGAGAGACAACAGGAAATGACCGTGAAGTATGTGAAGAACTCAACAAGAGATTCAAAGAAGTGTTCACAGAGGAGACAGAAGGGACTCCAGAAAGACGGAGAGGTGGGGCACACCACCAAGTGCTGGACACAGTGCACACAACCGAGGAAGAAGTGAAGAGGCTTCTGATTGAGCTAGATACCTCAAAGGCAATGGGGCCAGATAACATCTCCCCATGGGTATTGAGAGAGGGAGCAGAGGTGCTATGTGTACCCCTAACAACAATATTCAATACATCTATCGAAACAGGGAGATTGCCTGAGGCATGGAAGACAGCAAATGTAGTCCCAATCTTTAAAAAAGGAGACAGACATGAAGCATTAAACTACAGACCAGTGTCACTGACATGTATAGTATGCAAAATCATGGAGAAGATTATCAGGAGAAGAGTGGTGGAACACCTAGAAAGGAATGATCTCATCAACAGCAGCCAGCATGGTTTCAGGGACGGGAAATCCTGTGTCACAAACCTACTGGAGTTCTATGACATGGTGACAGCAGTAAGACAAGAGAGAGAGGGGTGGGTGGATTGCATTTTCTTGGACTGCAAGAAGGCGTTTGACACAGTTCCACACAAGAGATTGGTGCAAAAACTGGAGGACCAAGCAGGGATAACAGGGAAGGCACTACAATGGATCAGGGAATACTTGTCAGGAAGACAGCAGCGAGTCATGGTACGTGGCGAGGTGTCAGAGTGGGCACCTGTGACCAGCGGGGTCCCGCAGGGGTCAGTCCTAGGACCAGTGCTGTTTCTGGTATTTGTGAACGACATGACGGAAGGAATAGACTCTGAGGTGTCCCTGTTTGCAGATGACGTGAAGTTGATGAGAAGAATACACTCGATCGAAGACCAGGCAGAACTACAAAGGGATCTGGACAGGCTGCAGACCTGGTCCAGCAATTGGCTCCTGGAGTTCAATCCCACCAAGTGCAAAGTCATGAAGATTGGGGAAGGGCAAAGAAGGCCGCAGACGGAGTACAGTCTAGGGGGTCAGAGACTACAAACCTCACTCAAGGAAAAAGATCTTGGGGTGAGTATAACACCAGGCACATCTCCTGAAGCGCACATCAACCAAATAACTGCTGCAGCATATGGGCGCCTAGCAAACCTCAGAACAGCATTCCGACATCTTAATAAGGAATCGTTCAGGACCCTGTACACCGTATACGTTAGGCCCATATTGGAGTATGCGGCACCAGTTTGGAACCCACACCTAGCCAAGCACGTAAAGAAACTAGAGAAAGTGCAAAGGTTTGCAACAAGACTAGTCCCAGAGCTAAGAGGTATGTCCTACGAGGAGAGGTTAAGGGAAATCAACCTGACGACACTGGAGGACAGGAGAGATAGGGGGGACATGATAACGACATACAAAATACTGAGAGGAATTGACAAGGTGGACAAAGACAGGATGTTCCAGAGATTGGACACAGTAACAAGGGGACACAGTTGGAAGCTGAAGACACAGATGAATCACAGGGATGTTAGGAAGTATTTCTTCAGCCACAGAGTAGTCAGTAAGTGGAATAGTTTGGGAAGCGATGTAGTGGAGGCAGGATCCATACATAGCTTTAAGCAGAGGTATGATAAAGCTCACGGCTCAGGGAGAGTGACCTAGTAGCGATCAGTGAAGAGGCGGGGCCAGGAGCTCGGACTCGACCCCCGCAACCTCAACTAGGTGAGTACAACTAGGTGAGTACACACACACACACACACACACGCATATGCAACAGGCCTAGTGTCTAATCGACATGTGCCTAGGACAAAATGGTAACTAACACACTCATACACACACACACTCATACACACACACACACACATACACAAACACACACACACACAAACACACACACACACACACACACGGGAACAGTCTATAGTTTTAATTAAGGCGAGGTATGATAGAGCTCATGGAGCAGGGAGAGAGAGGACCTAGTAGCAATCAGCGAAGAGGCGGGGCCAGGAGCTGTTACTCGACCCCTGCAACCGTGTTGATAACTTTTGTTCAAGACTGAGGATTTTGTTCTCGAGTTGTGTCATCCTGGTGTCTTGTTTTGTTAGTGTCTCTCGAAGATTCATATTTTCAATAACTAAGTTGGAGATGCATGTCTTTAGGGTATCTGGATCGTTGGTCATACCTGAGAGACTACTTGGTAGGTTGAATCCGGGGAAGATTATTATTATTATTATAATCAAGGGGGAAGCGCTAAACCCGGAGGATTATACAGCGCCTGGGGGGGGGATGATGTGGAAGGCATTCAGGCTTAATTCGGGGTACTGGAGCACAGACCCAATTCCCTAAATCAAGAGCCTCTCACCAACATCAAGGAACCTTCCTTGAGGGGAATCCGGGGAAGAGAGGGGAGGATGGGCTGGTGGCAGCCATGTTTGTTGTTATTGTTGTGGTGTCGCCTTGAGCGGTGGTGAGTGGCGTCCTCCTGGCTACACTTGTTGAATAGTTGATTTTTCGGTGTTTTCTTGCTGGCCTTGGTGCTGTTTCCTCTTAGATTGCGCCTCATAATACTACAGGAATTGTTGTAGTTAAGAAGAAGTTGTAGTTATACAAAGCTTAGGGTTACGTTGTTCGGCTGGCAGCGGGGTGTTGCTTTCGGTTTGTGGGCAGTCTTCCTTTGATCTCTAATATTTTCGATTTGTAGGTTTCACTGTTGGTAATCTTTGGTCATTCTGGGTGCTACGTTGGGTAGTGCAGTTTTGCTTGTAACTAGGTCATCATAGGAGCATTGGTGGCTCTGATAGTTGGAGAAAAGTACGGAGCTTGGAGGTTGCTGCTGCCGCTGCCACTGCACACTACCATTTACAACACCTGACGCGCGACGACAGTGTTTAACTACAAAAACCACTGCTGGAGATACAATACAACCCAGAAAGCAACTACCACGAGAGTCCACAGAAATAACATCAACAATATTACTGTGTCCAGGCTCAGCATTGCTAATTCTGACTATGTGGACAGGCGTAGACATTTTGCAAAGTGTTGGACAAGAACCAAGCTGCTGCTGAGTATGTTAGGTACCTCTTATCATACATTCTCACCACTGTATTCTATTACCTCAGTGAGTATGACAATTCACAGGCCACGAGACAACTGCAGTCTCATCCTTTTTCACAACGAAGCCGCTTTCCATCGTAAGAACCAAGGCCGGGTACAGGTGACCAAGTTGATGGTAGTGTGAAGAGCGTAAATGCGACCACTACTGTGTAATGGGTCAGCCTATTACGATATACCAGGATGGATAAGGAGAACCTTCAAAACTAGTGATGCCAAGCCCATGATGACTCTTCAGGTCGCCTTCTCTATCTAGGCTGGAATATTGCTGCACACTAACAGCGCCTTTCAAGGCAGGTGAAATTGGTGACCTAGAAAATGTACAGAGAACCTTCACGGCGCGCATAACGGAGATAAAACACCTAAGTTACTGGGGACGGTTGAAGTTCTTCAACCTGTAATCCCCGGAAAGCAGGCGGGAGAGATTCATGCTTATATACACTTGGAAAATCCTAGAGGGATTAATACCGAATTTGCACACGAAAAATCACTCCCTATGAAAGCAAAAGACTCGGCAGGCGATACAACATTCTCCCAATGAAAAGCAGGGGCGCCACAAGCACGATAAGAGACAACACAATAATTGTCTGGGGCCCAACACTGTTCAACTGCCTCCCAGCACACATAAGGGAGATTACCAATAGACCCCTGACTGTCTTCAAGAAGGCTTTGGATAAGCACTTAAAGTCAGTACCTGATTAGCCGGGCTGTGGTTCGTACGTCTGTTTACATGCGGCCAACAACAGCAGCCTGGTTGATCAGGCCCTGATCCACCATGAGACCTGGTTACTGACCGAGCCGCGGGGGCGTTGGCCCCTGAAGCCCTCTCCAGGTATATTGTAACTTGTTTAGTTATCAAGACTTTACGGCCCAGACCCTGGACCATTATGTACAGGATGGGTAATGGGGTGCATCATAAGGATATTAAACTGACTCTTAATATCTAGATGTCGCCTTTACCATCTGTTTAAAACCTAAATAAAACTTAAGAGGAAACTAAATCCATTGGCACATCTTACATATTGTAGCGGGCACGATCATTATGTCACATTCAGCTAAGGATCGTCGGGCTTCAGTACATTGTCTTAATGGAGATTTACACTAAAAGGAGTAAGAATGAGCTAAAATGTTTATCATAATGCTAAACAAGCGATAAATACACTTCTATCTATATATTACAGTATATCACAGTATTTATAGACCGAGTAACGTATTTTCGACTGCCGGTGTGCGGATGATATGCAGAATTAAATAAGTTATGAGTTAATGACTGAGCTAACGCAGTGTTAAGTACAATGTTCATATTTTTACTAATTTCCTGCAAGTCTCGTTTAGAACTTCAGAATGCCTTATCTAATCGTCTTCAGATTTTCAACCCTTGTCAGCTCTTACTAGATGAAGGTTCCTAGAACAGTTGATAAATGTAGGTGCCTGCTGCTCAATTATACATAACCATTCATAAAACTGGTTTCCATGTGGTAACTTTAGAAAGCCTCTTATAATTGGGTTTAAAATTTCAATATTCGTGTGTCGTACTTAGAAGGTTGATGTTACTTTTGGAGCTCCGCTTTTATTCTCTAAATGGTACATAATTATTTTACATTATCACATTATTTTGCTTTATGTTTGTGAGTGGCTCTTGATCCAAGGAATTGAGAATATCCTTACCTTCCTTGGATCGACTCTCAATGCCTCTCATTCCACAGGCACTATGTAACCCCTGCAGGTTTAGTGCTTTCACTAATTAAACTGTATTTGTAATGGCTGATTCATTTAATTAAAAGGATGAAACATTTAGGGGGTTCAAATTTTGCAGTATTCTGTGCAATAACTAAACATCTCTACTAGTTATGTTGCAACTCATAGTGCTGACGCGTTTCCCTCAAAGAAAACTTCGTCTTGATTTTAGGTTGTGTAAGTCTTAATGTGGAAGTTGTATTGGTCAAACTGGTTTCTGTGAAACAATTGAAGAATGTTTCTTTTGATCAGAAATAAATCACAAGTTTTGAATAGGCTGTCGTAGGTTAAATCTGTATAATGTACTTTTATGTTCACATAATACTTGTGTTCCTTCAAGACCTGGAGTTTACCTAGAGAGAGTTCCGGGGGTCAACGCCCCCGCGGCCCGGTCTGTGACCAGTATGTTATGTAATCAAATCCTACATAAAACTTAATTAGTTACATGCATGCTTTCTTACTTAAACATTAATTAATGGTCAGTCTTAGAGAAAAGATTTGATCGCTTTTGGCTTGTGTAGGTCCCAATTTGCTTTTTATCATGTAAAAAACTGTAAAAATAAAACTGATTTTTATGCTTTAATTATTGAGTGCCGCATCAGACTGGCTTAACCTTTCAACGCTGATATCTGGATAATGCAAATTCTAAACAGCATCAGACTTAAATGTGCTGGTGTACTTAGGATACAGGTCTATCTAAGATAAGAAGAGAATGCATGTTCAGCTTGGCTTTAACACTTAAACTGTCCAAACAAATTTACGTTCACATGCGTAGTGCTCCAAAAGTAGATCTACGTTTTTTTGCATATTTTCGAATATAACAAAAAAAAGTAGATCAAAGTTTTTTTTACACGTTTTCAAATGTAAAAAAAAGAAGATCTACGTTTTTTTACATTTTTTCAAATGTTGAAAAAACGTAGATCTACGTTTGGACAGTTTAAGGGTTAAAGCTGTTGCTTCTTCTTTGTAAATTGTGAGTTCATTACCTTTGTAAATTGTGAGTTCATTACCTTTGTAAATTGTGAGTTCATTGCCTCTGTAACTTGCTCAGCTATCAAAACTTTGGAGTCCAGTCCCTGGACCAATTATGTACCTCTGTAATCTTTTGACTACCGCCCACAGGATGGGTATGGGGTGCATAATAAACATATTAAACTAACTAACTAACTTCTTATTGAAAGGTTTGAAATAAGTTTGGTTGTATATGTCCTAACCCATCACTTGTATTGACGAAATTGGGATATTAGTGTCCATATGAGAACTCGTGAACTGTATTAAAAACTTATGCTTCAGTCTACATTATTTTTTGTGTATTGATGAACAGGGGGCAGAGATTTATGTACAGGGAGCAGAGATTGATGTACAGGGAGCAGAGACTGATGTACAGGGAGCAAGGATTTATGTACAGGGAGCAGGGATTGATGTACAGGAGGCAGGGATTGATGTACAGGGGATAGGGATTGATGTACAGGAAGCAGGGGTTGATGTACAGGGAGCAGGGATTGATGTATAGGGGCAGGGATTGATGTACAGGGAGTAGGGGCTGATGTACATGGGAAGGATTGATGTGCAGGGATTGATGTACAAGGAGAAGGGATTGATGTACAGGGAGTAGGGGTTGATGTACAGGGGGAAAGATTTATGTGCAGGGATTGATGTACAGGGGGCAGGGATTGATGTACAGGGGGCAGGGCTTGGTGTACAGGAGGCAGGGATTGATGTACAGGGGGCAGAGATTGATGTACAGGGAACAGAGATTGATGTACAGGGGGCAGGGATTGATGTACAGGGGGCAGAGATTGGATGTACAGGGAGCATGGATTGATGTACAGGGGCCAGGGATTGATGTACAAGGGCCAGGGATTGATGTATAGGGGGGCAGGGAGTTATGCAATACGAGGATATGTTTCTCTGATCGTGAAGTGACCGAAACACGTCTACTTTCTATTGAGGATCCCTAATTTCGGGCAATAAGCTTGTGGAGTGTCGAGCACTTACTGAGCACCTGCCGAGGGCCAGCAACACACACTGCTTTAGATGTTTCTACAATATTAGAGGGTATTAGCACCGGTCGTCTGCTAAACTGGATACTATCAGTTAAGTTAATTATTTAAAATAAGTTAGATGCTCACTATGGGTGTACCTCATTGTTTAAGTAACAAGTATATATTATTATTATTATTATTATGGGTGGTTGCACCCTTCACTAATTCGTTTTATATACAGAATGGTAATGTTGTAAGACAACATTGAAAGTTTCTGTTTCATCAGGCTGGGTTAGCAGTGCTGGGGGTTGGCAGCAACACCACGCTGCTGCTGAGACTGCTGTGGTACGCAGCACGCTACGCCCCTCATGCTGTGCTCCACTCTTCACTGAATGCTCTTACAGCATCTTCCATGAAGGACTCGGAGGGTAATGTGTGGGTGCAGGGAGGCTCACTTCTCCTGGCTCATGGCGGAGTTTGTGTACTGGGAGACTTCTCCAAGTTCAAGAAGGAGTCCAGGCAGTCAGTGTGTAGTGGTCAGTCATTTGTTATAAAACTTTTCTGTTATGTTTTAGAATATTTCACACACACACACACACACACACACACACACACACACACACACACACACACACACACACACACACACACACACACACACACACACACACACACAATATAGTTTAGATGGCCAAAGTCTGCAAACCTCACTCAAGGAAAAAAGATCTGGGGGTGAGTATAATATCGAGCATATCTCCTGAGGCGCACATCAATCAGATAACTGCTGCAGCATACGGGCGCCTGGCAAACCTACGGATAGCGTTCAGATACCTCAGTAAGGAGTCGTTCAAGACTCTGTATACCATTTACGTCAGGCCCATACTGGAGTATGCAGCACCAGTTTTGAATCCACACCTAGTCAAGCACGTGAAGAAATTAGAGAAAGTGCAAAGGTTTGCAACAAGACTAGTCCCAGAGCTACGGGGATTGTCCTACGAAGAAAGGTTGAGGGAAATCGGCCTGACGACACTGGAGGCCAGGAGGGTCAGGGGAGACATGATAACGACATATAAAATACTGCGCGGAATAGACGAGGTGGACAAAGACGGGATGTTCCAGAGATGGGACACAGACACAAGAGGTCACAATTGGAAGTTGAAGACTCAGATGAATCAAAGGGATGTTAGGAAGTATTTCTTCGGTCATAGAGTAGTCAAGCCGTGGAATAGCCTAGAAAGTGAAGTAGTGGAGGCGGGAACCATACATAGTTTTAAGGCGAGGTATGATAAAGCTCATGGAGCAGGGAGAGAGAGGACCTAGTAGCAATCAGTGAAGAGGCGGGGCCAGGAGCTATGAATCGACCCCTGCAATCACAAATAGGTGAGTATACACACACACACACACACACACACACACACACACACACACATACACACACAGATGTATGATAAAGCTCACGGTTCAGGAAGAGTGACCTAGTAGCGACCAGTGAAGAGGCGGGGCCAGGAGCTAGGACTCGACCCCTCCAACCTCAACTAGGTGGGTACAACTAGGTGAGTACACACACACACACACACACATACACACACACACACACACACACACACACACACACACACACACACACACACATATATATATATATATATATATATATATATATATATATATATATATATATATATATATATATATTTGTACACCAAATCCAGTCATTCCTGGAGTGGAACCACAGTCGATGGCCTCCACTCCAAACCAACAGATACAGATACTAATGCCGGAAAAAAATCCCCCCCCCCCAGTACCAACAATACCACCAGTCCGATGACATTCTTCTTTGCACATATACAGGGTCTAAAGCCAGCAACAAACAACAAAATTCCTTTCATCCGTGGACTGCTTGCAGAGGCAAAGGCAGTGTTCGCGGCTTTCACTGAGACCCACATAAAGGATCACTTAGACAACGAAATATGGATCCCAGGTTACAACCTATACAGATGTGACAGAGTGAACAGGCAAAAGGGGGGGGGGGGGGGTTGGCCTGTACATTGCAGAGTCACTTGTTTGCACAGAACTGCTTAATGCCTCAAATGATGCAGTGGAAGTTTTAGCAGTAAAGGTCGAGAACCAAAACCTAGTCATTGTGGTAGTCTACAAGCCTCCGGATGCAACATCCCAGCAATTCCAGGAACAGCTGTTAAAAATTGACCACTGTCTGGAAAATCTTCCAGCTCCTGCACCCAACAATTACTCAGATATGGTAAACATGAGGAAATTAAATCTTCATCAGAGTACAAAACAAATTCTGGCCACAAAATAGAGCGAAACACCAACGTCAAAGACCTGGGAGTGATCATGTCGGAGGATCTCACCTTCAAGGACCATAACATTGTATCGATCGCATCTGCTAGAAAAAATGACAGGATGGATAATGAGAACCTTCAAAACGAGGGAGGCCAAGCCCATGATGACACTCTTCAGGTCACTTGTTCTATCTAGGCTGGAATATTGCTGCACACTAACAGCACCTTTCAAGGCAGGTGAAATTGCTGACCTAGAAAATGTACAGAGAACTTTCACGGCGCGCATAACGGAGATAAAACACCTCAATTACTGGGAGCGCTTGAGGTTCCTGAACCTGTATTCCCTGGAACGCAGGCGGGAGAGATACATGATTATATACACCTGGAAAATCCTAGAGGGACTAGTACCGAACTTGCACACGAAAATCACTCACTACGAAAGCAAAAGACTTGGCAGACGATGCAACATCCCCCCAATGAAAAGCAGGGGTGTCACTAGCACATTAAGAGACCATACAATAAGTGTCAGGGGCCCGAGACTGTTCAACTGCCTCCCAGCACACATAAGGGGGATTACCAACAGACCCCTGGCAGTCTTCAAGCTGGCACTGGACAAGCACCTAAAGTCGGTTCCTGATCAGCCGGGCTGTGGCTCATACGTCGGTTTGCGTGCAGCCAGCAGTGACAGCCTGGTTGATCAGGCTCTGATCCACCAGGAGGCCTGGTCATAGACCGGGCCGCGGGGGCGTTGACCCCCAGAACTCTCTCCAGGTAAACTCCAGGTAATATATATATATAAAGAGGAGTGATTGGTGGAATGATGAAGTAAAGGGTGTGATAAAAGAGAAAAAGGTAGCTTATGAGAGGTTTTTACAAAGCAGAAGTGTTATAAGAAGAGCAGAGTATATGGAGAGTAAAAGAAAGGTGAAGAGAGTGGTGAGAGAGTGTAAAAGGAGAGCAGATGAAAGAGTGGGAGAGGCACTGTCAAGAAATTTTAATGAAAATAAGAAAAAATTTTGGAGTGAGTTAAACAAGTTAAGAAAGCCTAGGGAAAGTATGGATTTGTCCATTAAAAACAGAGTAGGGGAGTTAGTAGATGGGGAGAGGGAGGTATTAGGTAGATGGCGAGAATATTTTGAGGAACTTAAATGTTGAGGAAGAAAGGGAGGCGGTAATTTCATGCACTGGTCAGGGAGGTATACCATCTTTTAGGAGTGAAGAAGAGCGTAATGTAAGTGTGGTGGAGGTACGTGAGGCATTACGTAGAATGAAAGGGGGTAAAGCAGCTGGAACTGATGGGATCATGACAGAAATGTTAAAAGCAGGGGGGGATATAGTGTTGGAGTGGTTGGTACTTTTGTTTAATAAATGTATGAAAGAGGGGAAGGTACCTAGGGATTGGCAGAGAGCATGCATAGTCCCTTTATATAAAGGGAAAGGGGACAAAAGAGATTGTAAAAATTATAGAGGAATAAGTTTACTGAGTATACCAGGAAAAGTATACGGTAGAGTTATAATTGAAAGAATTAGAGGTAAGACAGAATGTAGAATTGCGGATGAGCAAGGAGGCTTCAGAGTGGGTAGGGGATGTGTAGATCAAGTGTTTACATTGAAGCATATATGTGAACAGTATTTAGATAAAGGTAGGGAAGTTTTTATTGCATTTATGGATTTAGAAAAGGCATATGATAGAGTGGATAGAGGAGCAATGTGGCAGATGTTGCAAGTTTATGGAATAGGTGGTAAGTTACTAAATGCTGTAAAGAGCTTTTATGAGGATAGTGAGGCCCAGGTTAGGGTGTGTAGAAGAGAGGGAGAATACTTCCCGGTAAAAGTAGGTCTTAGACAGGGATGTGTAATGTCACCATGGTTGTTTAATATATTTATAGATGGGGTTGTAAAAGAAGTAAATGCTAGGGTGTTCGGGAGAGGGGTGGGATTAAATTATGGGGAATCAAATTCAAAATGGGAATTGACACAGTTACTTTTTGCAGATGATACTGTGCTTATGGGAGATTCTAAAGAAAAAATGCAAAGGTTAGTGGATGAGTTTGAAAATGTGTGTAAAGGTAGAAAGTTGAAAGTGAACATAGAAAAGAGTAAGGTGATGAGGGTATCAAATGATTTAGATAAAGAAAAATTGGATATCAAATTGGGGAGGAGGAGTATGGAAGAAGTGAATGTTTTCAGATACTTGGGAGTTGACGTGTCGGCGGATGGATTTATGAAGGATGAGGTTAATCATAGAATTGATGAGGGAAAAAAGGTGAGTGGTGCGTTGAAGTATATGTGGAGTCAAAAAACGTTATCTATGGAGGCAAAGAAGGGAATGTATGAAAGTATAGTAGTACCAACACTCTTATATGGGTGTGAAGCTTGGGTGGTAAATGCAGCAGCGAGGAGACGGTTGGAGGCAGTGGAGATGTCCTGTTTAAGGGCAATGTGTGGTGTAAATATTATGCAGAAAATTCGGAGTGTGGAAATTAGGAAAAGGTGTGGAGTTAATAAAAGTATTAGTCAGAGGGCAGAAGAGGGGTTGTTGAGGTGGTTTGGTCATTTAGAGAGAATGGATCAAAGTAGAATGACATGGAAAGCATATAAATCTATAGGGGAAGGAAAGAGGGGTAGGGGTCGTCCTCGAAAGGGTTGGAAAGAGGGGGTAAAGGAGGTTTCGTGGGCGAGGGGCTTGGACTTCCAGCGGGCGTGCGTGGGCGTGTTAGATAGGAGTGAATGGAGACGAATGATACTTGGGACCTGACGATCTGTTGGAGTGTGAGCAGGGTAATATTTAGTGAAGGGATTCAGGGAAACCGGTTATTTTCATATAGTCGGACTTGAGTCCTGGGAATGGGAAGTACAATGCCTGCACTTTAAAGGAGGGGTTTGGGATATTGGCAGTTTGGAGGGATATGTTGTGTATCTTTATACGTATATGCTTCTAAACTGTTGTATTCTGAGCACCTCTGCAAAAGCAGTGATAATGTGTGAGTGTGGTGAAAGTGTTGAATGATGATGAAAGTATTTTCTTTTTGGGGATTTTCTTTTTTTTTTTGGGGGTCACCCTGCCTCGGTGGGAGACGGCCGACTTGTTGAAAATATATATATATATATATATATATATATATATATATATATATATATATATATATATATATATATATATATATATATATATATATATATATATATGTCGTGCCGAATATGTAAAACTGGTCAATTAGCAAGAACTCATTTAAAATTAAGTCCTTTCTAAAATTATCCCTTATACGTTTAAAGATATATTTTTTTCATTAATGTTGATGTAAAAATTTATAATTTTGTACCAAAAGGAACTTAGAAAACCTACCTAACCTTATTATAACAAGCAAAATTTATTTTAGCCTAACCCAACTAAATATATTTTAGATTTGTTTACAATAATTGAATACTAGACAAACACAGTGAAATATATTTGTTTCGTTAGGTTCAGAATGATTTTGGCGAAATTATTGCATACACAAATTTTCACTTGTCCTATATTGCAAGATGAGCTTTGATATTTAAGCCAAGATCGCAAGTTCTGCCTATTCGGCACGACATATATATATATATATATATATATATATATATATATATATATATATATATATATATATATATATATATATATATATACATATATATATATATATATATATATATATATATATATATATATATATATATATATATATATTATATATATATATGTTGAAAATAAGAAAAAGTTTTGGAGTGAGATTAACAAGTTAAGGAAGCCTAGAGAACAAATGGATTTGTCAGTTAAAAATAGGAGAGGAGAGTTATTAAATGGAGAGTTAGAGGTATTGGGAAGATGGAGGGAATATTTTGAGGAATTGTTAAATGTTGATGAAGATAGGGAAGCTGTGATTTCGTGTATAGGACAAGGAGGAATAACATCTTGTAGGAGTGAGGAAGAGCCAGTTGTGAGTGTGGGGGAAGTTCGTGAGGCAGTAGGTAAAATGAAAGGGGGTAAGGCAGCCGGGATTGATGGGATAAAGATAGAAATGTTAAAAGCAGGTGGGGATATAGTTTTGGTGTGGTTGGTGCAATTATTTAATAAATGTATGGAAGAGGGTAAGGTACCTAGGGACTGGCAGAGAGCATGCATAGTTCCTTTGTATAAAGGCAAAGGGGATAAAAGAGAGTGCAGAAATTATAGGGGGATAAGTCTGCTGAGTATACCTGGTAAAGTGTATGGTAGAGTTATTATTGAAAGAATTAAGAGTAAGACGGAGAATAGGATATCAGATGAACAAGGAGGCTTTAGGAAAGGTAGGGGGTGTGTGGACCAGGTGTTTACAGTGAAACATATAAGTGAACAGTATTTAGATAAGGCTAAAGAAGTCTTTGTGGAATTTATGGATTTGGAAAAGGCGTATGACAGGGTGGATAGGGGGGCAATGTGGCAGATGTTGCAAGTGTATGGTGTAGGAGGTAGGTTACTGAAAGCAGTGAAGAGTTTTTACGAGGATAGTGAGGCTCAAGTTAGAGTATGTAGGAAAGAGGGAAATTATTTCCCAGTAAAAGTAGGCCTTAGACAAGGATGTGTGATGTCACCGTGGTTGTTTAATATATTTATAGATGGGGTTGTAAGAGAAGTAAATGCGAGGGTCTTGGCAAGAGGCGTGGAGTTAAAAGATAAAGAATCACACACAAAGTGGGAGTTGTCACAGCTGCTCTTTGCTGATGACACTGTGCTCTTGGGAGATTCTGAAGAGAAGTTGCAGAGATTGGTGGATGAATTTGGTAGGGTGTGCAAAAGAAGAAAATTAAAGGTGAATACAGGAAAGAGTAAGGTTATGAGGATAAAAAGATTACGTGATGAAAGATTGAATATCAGATTGGAGGGAGAGAGTATGGAGAAGGTGAATGTATTCAGATATTTGGGAGTGGACGTGTCAGCGGATGGGTCTATGAAAGATGAGGTGAATCATAGAATTGATGAGGGGAAAAGAGTGAGTGGTGCACTTAGGAGTCTGTGGAGACAAAGAACTTTGTCCTTGGAGGCAAAGAGGGGAATGTATGAGAGTATAGTTTTACCAACGCTCTTACATGGGTGTGAAGCATGGGTGATGAATGTTGCAGTGAGAAGGCTGGAGGCAGTGGAGATGTCATGTCTGAGGGCAATGTGTGGTGTGAATATAATGCAGAGAATTCGTAGTTTGGAAGTTAGGAGGAGGTGCGGGATTACCAAAACTGTTGTCCAGAGGGCTGAGGAAGGGTTGTTGAGGTGGTTCGGACATGTAGAGAGAATGGAGCGAAACAATGACTTCAAGAGTGTATCAATCTGTAGTGGAAGGAAGGCGGGGTAGGGGTCGGCCTAGGAAAGGTTGGAGAGAGGGGGTAAAGGAGGTTTTGTGTGCGAGGGGCTTGGACTTCCAGCAGGCATGCGTGAGCGTGTTTGATAGGAGTGAATGGAGACAAATGGTTTTTAATACTAGACGTGCTGTTGGAGTGTGAGCAAAGTAACATTTATGAAGGGGTTCAGGGAAACCGGCAGGCCGGACTTGAGTCCTAGAGATGGGAAGTACAGTGCCTGCACTCTGAAGGAGGGGTGTTAATGTTGCAGTTTAAAAACTGTAGTGTAAAGCACCCTTCTGGCAAGACAGTGATGGAGTGAATGATGGTGAAAGTTTTTCTTTTTCGGGCCACCTTGCCTTGGTGGGAATCGGCCAGTGTGATAATATATATATACATATATATATATATATATATATATATATATATATATATATATATATATATATATATATATATATATATTTACTAGTTGATGTTGCAGGGGTCGAGTCCAAGCTCCTGGCCCCGCCTCTTCACTGGTCGCTACTAGGTCACTCTCCCTGAACCATGAGCTTGATCGTACCTCTGCTTAAAGCTATGTATGGATCCTACCTCCACTACATCGCTTCCCAAACTATTCCACTTTCTGACTACTCTGTGGCTGAAGAAATACTTCCTAACATCCCTTTGATTCATCTGTGTCTTCAGCTTCCAACTGTGTCCCCGTGTTGCTGTGTCCAGTCTCTGGAACATCCTGTCTTTGTCCACCTTGTCAATTCCTCTCAGTATTTTGTAAGTCGTTATCATGTCCCCCCCTATCTCTCCTGTCCTCCAGTGTCGTCAGGTTGATTTCCCGTAACCTCTCATCATAGGACATACCTCTTAACTCTGGGACTAGTCTTGTTGCAAACCTTTGCACTTTCTCTAGTTTCTTTACATGCTTGGCTAGGTGTGGGTTCCAAACTGGTGCCGCATACTCCAATATGTACTCACCTATTTGTACTCACCTATTTGTGGTTGCAGGGGTAGAGTCCTAGCTCCTGGCCCCGCCTCTTCACCGGTTGCTACTAGGCCCTCTCTCTCCCCGCTCCATGAGCTTTATCAAACCTCGTCTTAAAACTGTGTATGGTTCCTGCCTCCACTACGTCATTTTCTAGGCTATTCCACTGCCTTACAACTCTATGACTGAAGAAATACTTCCTACTATCTCTCTGACTCATTTGTGTCTTCAACTTCCAATTGTGGCCTCTTGTTTCTGTGTCCCCTCCCTGGAACATCCTGTCTTTGTCCACCTTGTCTATTCCATGCAGTATTTTATATGTCGTTATCATGTCTCCCCTGACCCTCCTGTCCTCCAGTGTGGTCAGGCCGATTTCCCTTAATCTTTCCTCATAGGACATTCCCCTTAGCTCTGGAACTAACCTTGTCGCAAACCTTTGTACTTTCTCTAGTTTCTTGACGTGCTTTATCAAGTGCGGGTTCCAAACAGGTGCTGCATACTCCAGTATGGGCCTGACATACACGGTGTACAGTGTCTTGAATGATTCCTTATTAAGGTATCGGAATGCTGTTCTCAGGTTTGCCAGGCGCCCATATGCTGCAGCAGTTATCTGATTGATGTGTGCTTCCGGAGACATGCTCGGTGTTATACTCACCCCAAGATCTTTCTCCTTGAGTGAGGTTTGGAGTCTTTGGCCACCTAGCCTATACTCTGTCTGTGGTCTTCTGTGCCCCTCCCCCATCTTCATGACTTTGCATTTGGCAGGATTAAATTCGAGAAGCCATTTGCTGGACCAGGTGTCCAGTCTGTCCAGGTCTCTTTGAAGTCCTGCCTGGTCCTCATCAGATTTAATTCTCCTCATTAACTTCACATCATCTGCAAACAGGGACACTTCTGAGTCTAACCCTTCCGTCATGTCGTTCACATATACCAAAAATAGCACTGGTCCTAGGACCGACCCCTGTGGGACCCCGCTCGTCACAGGTGCCCACTGTGATACATCATTACGTACCATGACTCGTTGTTGCCTCCCTGTCAGGTATTCTCTGATCCATTGCAGTGCCCTTCCTGTTATATGCGCCTGGTGCTCTAGCTTCTGCACTAATCTCTTGTGAGGAACTGTGTCAAAGGCCTTCTTGCAGTCCAAGAAGATGCAATCAACCCACCCCTCTCTCTCTTGTCTTACTTCTGTTATTTTATCATAAAACTCCAGAAGGTTTGTGACACAGGATTTGCCTTCCGTGAATCCGTGCTGGTTGGCATTTATACTCCTGTTCCATTCCAGGTGCTCCACCACTCTCCTCCTGATAATCTTCTCCATAATTTTGCATACTATACACGTCAATGACACAGGTCTATAGTTTAGTGCCTCTTTTCTGTCTCCTTTTTTAAAAATGGGAACTACATTTGCCGTCTTCCATACCTCAGGTAGTTGCCCAGTTTCCAGGGATGTGTTGAAGATTGTGGTAAGTGGCACGCACAATATATCTACTCCCTCTCTAAGGACCCACGGGGAGATGTTGTCTGGTCCCATTGCCTTTGAGGTATCGATGTCCCTTAGCAGTTTCTTCACCTCCTCCTCATCTGTATGTATGTCGTCCAACACTTGTTGGTGTATTCCTTGCTGGTGTCCCCATCTGGTCTGTCCCCCCAGAGTCCTTCCTGTCTCTACTGTAAATACTTCCTTAAATCTCTTGTTTAGCTCCTCACATACCTCTTGATCGTTTCTTGTGAGTTCTCCACCTTCTTTCCTCAGCCTTATCACCTGGTCCTTGACTGTTGTCTTCCTCCTAATGTGGCTATACAGCAGTTTCGGGTCAGATTTGACTTTCGATGCTATGTCGTTTTCATACTGTCGCTGGGCCTCCCTCCTTATCTGTGCATACTCGTTTCTGGCTCTTCTACTAATCTCCCTGTTTTCCTGGGTCCTATGCCTCCTGTACCTTTTCCATTCTCTGTTGCACTTAGTTTTTGCCTCCCTACACCTTCGGGTAAACCAAGGACTCGTTTTGGTCTTCCTATTATTTCCGTTTCCCTTGGGAACAAAACTTTCCTCTGCCTCCTTGCACTTTGTTGCCACATATTCCATCATCTCGTTTACTGATTTTCCTACCATTTCTCTGTCCCACTGAACCTCCTGCAGGAAGTTTCTCATACCTGTGTAGTCCCCCCTTTTATAGTTTGGCCTGTCCCCTTCAGTTCCTGTTACCTTCTCCACTTGTAACTCTACTATATAGTCAAAACTCAGAACCACATGATCGCTAGCTCCAAGGGGCCTCTCATAAGTGATGTCCTCAATGTCTGAACTGCTCAGGGTGAACACAAGATCCAGTCTTGCTGGCTCATCCTCCCCTCTCTCTCTGGTTGTGTCCCTGACATGTTGATGCATGAGGTTTTCAAGTACCACATCCATCATCTTGGCTCTCCATGTTTCGGGACCCCCATGTGGCTCCAGGTTTTCCCAGTCGATCTCCCTGTGGTTGAAATCGCCCATTACCAGTAACTTTGCTCTGCTCGAGTGAGCTCTTCTTGCCACCTCAGCCAGTGTGTCCACCATCACCCTGTTGTTTTCTTCGTACTCCTCTCTTGGCCTCCTGCAGTTCTGTGGTGGGTTATACATCACTCCAATGACTACTTTATGTTCTCCGGACTGAATTGTACCTACAATGTAGTCTCTTTCTCCAATCATGTCCATGCCTTCCATTTCCTCAAATCCCCATCGGTGTTTTATGAGCAGTGCAACCCCTCCTCCCCCTCTACTCCTTCTATCTTTCCTCAGGATCTGATATCCTGTTGGGAAGATTGTGTCTGTTATTGTCTCAGCGAGTTTTGTTTCTGTGACTGCTATGATGTCTGGGGATTTTTCACTGATTCTTTCATTCCACTCCTCATGTTTATTCATTATTCCATCCGCGTTTGTGTACCAAACCTTTAGCTTCTTTTCTATCATTGTGGTCATGCAAGAATATTGGGGTTGGGGGAGCGAGAGCCTTGGTGGGGGCCTATATGGGGCTGTGGTGTAGGTGGGGTTTGTGTTAATGGGGGTGGGGTCAGAATGCCCATAAGGGACAGCTGTTGGGGTGTGTGTGTGTGTGTGTGTGTGTGTGTGTGTGTGTGTGTGTGTGTGTGTGTGTGTGTGTGTGTGTGTGTGTGTGTGTGTGTGTGTGTGTGTGTGGAGGTGAGTGCACTCACACGCACATACACAAAACAGACACAACTAATATATTTCATCCCTTGTGTGTTGGAATAATGGTTAGTGAAGTTTAATAAACTCTGCATATATACGTACTTAGATGCTGAGATATACACCTCTTGACGTATATATCCTGTGAAATGTTTTCTTCAGATACTTTTATCTTATGTATTGGTAGATATATTCGCTAGATTTAATATATTATGCATTCTTGCACTAAAACTAACTTAGTAACCTTTCCTAACCTTCCTAGAATTAAAGTATTATTATTATGTTCACTCCTACTTAACATAACTAATTATAGTTAGTTGTCTGAACATCAGTGAAATATATTAATTTTACGATTTTCTGCAGCAGAAATTAATTAATGCCTTGCCTGTTTGGCACATCAGTCACTGCTGGATATGTCAGCTTTGCAAATTTTGGCTATAAAGAACCACAATTTCATTAATCTTCTTTAGAAAAATCCTACTTTTCCTCCCTTTATTTGATAGCTCTGGAGAGTGGGGTGATCCAAGTCGGGTGTGGAAGCCGGGCACGGCAGCACACACCTACCCTGACATACCCACTGCGGGCAGCAGCATGGGCTTGTTATGACCCAGCACATGCACGTCCCCGCACCACCACAGACACTCTGGACAGTTTCCTTCATGTTCCACTGGGAGACCTCACCAAGTCTATCACAGAGTAAGTTTACCAACTTTAAAACCTTTCATGATGTGAGACAACAAACTTGTAACATTATATACTAAGATAGATGGGATGATTAAAAAAAAAAAAAAAACGTGAGTTGAGGAATATTTTTCATGAGATGGAATCTGATATCGTCTAACTGAAACTAAACAGGAAAAACATATCTTAAATGAAGTTGTATCTGGCGAACACTGCTTGGTGTGCAGAAGACAGGGGAAAGTGACATTACTGGTAACAAAAATTACAAGCTTCAGAAATTAAAATACAAAATATAAATAATGTTGTAATTATAGCGGTAGAAATCCAAAATAAAGTTGAAGAAATTATAATGATCAGTGCATTCATTCTTCCATTTAGTAAGATATGGAAGACACGAGATTTTGACAAGATAAATAAAGGGTTTACTTAATATAATCAGGAAAATGTTAATTAAAGGTAACCAAGATAATAAAATAGTGTCTTTGGAGATTACAACTATAAAGAAATGTATTGAGCATCTTATGAGGATGTAACTTTTAATAAATTATCAACACATACTTTAAGGTAATAATTCAGGTAAAGTGAATGTGGAAAAACATTACAAGAGACAGATGTAATTAATATACATAGAGAGTTAAGCAATGTTTATAAAACTGGTATTCAGCAGTTTATTCCATAAATAAGTCAATAAGAAATATTAAAAACTGGTTCAGTGAGAGGTGTGTGCTTGAAGCACTCGTGGTAAGACACGTGAGTGCTTGAAACACTCGTGGTAAGACACGTGAGTGCTTGAAGCACTCGTGGTAAGACACGTGAGTGCTTGAAGCACTCGTGGTAAGACACGTGAGTGCTTGAAGCACTCGTGGTAAGATACGTGAGTGCTTGAAGCACTCATGGTAAGACACGTGAGTGCTTGAAGCACTCATGGTAAGATACGTGAGTGCTTGAAGCACTCGTGGTAAGACACGTGAGTGCTTGAAACACTCATGGTAAGACACGTGAGTGCTTGAAGCACTCGTGGTAAGACACGTGAGTGCTTGAAGCACTCGTGGTAAGACACGTGAGTGCTTGAAGCACTCATGGTAAGATACGTGAGTGCTTGAAGCACTCGTGGTAAGACACGTGTGTGCTTGAAGCACTCATGGTAAGATACGTGAGTGCTTGAAGCACTCGTGGTAAGACACGTGAGTGCTTGAAGCACTCGTGGTAAGACACGTGAGTGCTTGAAGCACTCATGGTAAGACACGTGAGTGCTTGAAGCACTCGTGGTAAGACACGTGAGTGCTTGAAGCACTCGTAGTAAGACACGTGAGTGCTTGAAGCACTCGTGGTAAGATACGTGAGTGCTTGAAGCACTCGTGGTAAGACACGTGAGTACTTGAAGCACTCGTGGTAAGATACGTGAGTGCTTGAAGCACTCGTGGTAAGATACATGAGTGCTTGAAGCACTCGTGGTAAGACACTTGAGTGCTTGAAGCACTCGTGGTAAGATACGTGAGTGCTTGAAGCACTCGTGGTAAGATACGTGAGTGCTTGAAGCACTCGTGGTAAGACACGTGAGTGCTTGAAGCACTCATGGTAAGACACGTGAGTGCTTGAAGCACTCGTGGTAAGATACGCGAGTGCTTGAAGCACTCATGGTGAGACACTGTGCTTGAAACACTCATGGTGAGACACTGTGCTTGAAGCACTCATGGTGAGACACTGTGCTTGAAGCACTCATGGTGAGACACTGTGCTTGAAGCACTCATGGTGAGACACTGTGCTTGAAGCACTCATGGTGAGACACTGTGCTTGAAGCACTCATGGTGAGACACTGTGCTTGAAGCACTCATGGTGAGACACTGTGCTTGAAGCACTCATGGTGAGACACTGTGCTTGAAACACTCATGGTGAGACACTGTGCTTGAAGCACTCATGGTGAGACACTGTGCTTGAAACACTCATGGTGAGACACTGTGCTTGAAGCACTCATGGTGAGACACTGTGCTTGAAGCACTCATGGTGAGACACTGTGCTTGAAACACTCATGGTGAGACACTGTGCTTGAAACACTCATGGTGAGACACTGTGCTTGAAGCACTCATGGTGAGACACTGTGCTTGAAGCACTCATGGTGAGACACTGTGCTTGAAGCACTCATGGTGAGACACTGTGCTTGAAGCACTCATGGTGAGACACTGTGCTTGAAGCACTCATGGTGAGATATCTTACAGTCATTCAGCATATAACTTGCAGTTTTCACTAACGAATTAATATTATTTTTTGCGTGTCTGCAAGAGTTAAATTCCAGTGGAAATAAGTCAAATAGTTTGTCTTTACTGGAAGAATGGAGACGGCATGATACTGTGGCTGGAATGGTTCACCAAAATTCCATTTTTTTTTTTTTTTTATGTTTTGTGAACTGACATCGTTGGGTTAAACTTGTAGTACAACTTGCGGGGACCCGTAGCCTCAGAGAAATAGGTAAAAAGGCTTCGACGAACAATATCTGGCTTTCTTCCTGAAGTCTGGAGTTTACCTAGAGAGGGTTTCGGGGGTCAACGCCCCAGCGGCTCCGTCTGAGACCAGGCCTAGTGGTGGATCAGGGTCTGATCAACTAGGCTGTTACTGCTGGCCGCAGGCAAACTGACGTACGAACTACAGCCCGGCTGGTCAGGTACTGACTTTAGGTGCCTGTCGAGTGCCTTCTTCAAGACAGCCAGGGGTCTACTGGTAATCCCCCTTATGTATGCTGGGAGGCAGTTGAACAATCTTGGGGCCCATACACTTATTGTGTTGTCTGAGTGTACTCGTGGGGCCCCTGCTTTTCCTTGGGGGAATGTTGCATCTCCTGCCGAGTCTTTTGCTTTCATAGGGAGTGATTTTCGTGTGAAAGTTTGGTATTAATCCCTATAGGATTTTCCAAGTGTATATTATCATGTATCTCTCTCGCCTGCATTCCAGGGAATACAAATTAACCGACTTCAATCGTTCCCAGTAATTTAGGTGCTTTATCGTACTTGTGTGTGCCGTGAATATTCTTTGTACACTCTCCAGGTCAGCAATTTTGCCTGCCTTGAAAGGGGCAGTTAGTGTACAGCAGTATTCCAGCTTAAAGAGAACAAGCGATTTGAAGAGAATCATCATCGGCTTGGCGTCCATAGTTTTGAAGGTTCTCATTATCCTATCATTTTCCTAGCAGATGCGGTAAATACATTGTGGTCTTTGAAGGCGAGATCCTCTGACAGTATTACTCCCAGGTCCTTAACATTACTTTATCACTATTGTATGGTTAGAATTTGTCGTATATCCTGATACAGTTTTAATTTCCTCATGTTTTCCATAACTGAGTAGCTGAAATTTCTCTTCATTGAACTTCATATTGTTTTGAGTGGCCTATTTGAAGATTTGGTTGATGTCCGCTTAGAGTCTCGCAGTGTCTTCGATGGAGGTCACTGTCATGGCAACCCGGGTGTCATCCGCAAAGGAAGACACTTATGGCTTACATCTTTGTCTGTGTTAGAAATGAGGATGAGGAACAGAATTGGAGCGAGTGCCTTGTGGAAGAGAGCTCTTCACCGTAGCTGCCTCGGACTTTACTCTGTTTACTATTCCTTTTTGTGTTCTATTTGTCAGGAAGTTATAGATGCATCTACCAATTTTTCCTATTATTCCTTTATCACGCATTTTGTGTGCTATTACACCATGGTCACACTTGTCGAAAGCTTTTGCAAAGTCTGTTTATACTACATCTGTATTTTGTATATCCTTTTCAGCATCCAAGACCTTGCCATATTATTATTATTATAATCAAGGGGAAAGCACTAAACCCATAGGATTATACAGTGCTTGGGGGAGGGATGGAAGGTATTCAGGTTTAACTCAGGGAACTGGAGCACAGATCCAGTTCCCTAGATCAAGAGCCCCTCACCAGCATCAAGGAACCTTCCTTGAGGGGACCTTGCCATAGTGATCCAGTAGCTGGGACAGGCAGGAGCCACCTGCTCTAAACCTGTGTTGCCCTGGGCTGTGTAATTCATGGGTATCTAGGTGGTTAGCGATCGTGTTTCTTAGAATCCTTTCCAAGAGTTTTATATGGAATGTTAGCACTATCGGTCTGTAGTTCTTTGCAATTGTTTAGCTGCCACCTTTGTAGAGTGGAGCTATGTCTGTTGTATTTAGTGAGTGTGGGATGACCCCAGTATCCATGCTCGTTTGTCCATGCCGTTTGAATATTCCACTTTCCTTATCTCCTCATACATAATGTACCTATTTTCTGTCTATGTGTACGCCCTCATGAACATTGTATTTTTTGTATGTTATGTACCCAGAGCCTAAATGCAAACATAGTTACTCTTATTGTGGAGCCTGAAGAGAAATTATATTTTTCAGTACATAATGCTTTCATGATGGTGTCCTTCAAGGGACGTAGCGTAAGGCTGGTGAAGGTTTCTTGATGCAAGAAAATAGAGATACTCTCCCATTCCTCGTATCAAACCAAATTTCATGCTATTCCCCTAGCGTTAAATCTTTCTGGGATAGCACTTCCATAAAATAATAATAATAATAATAATAATAATAATAATTCATTTTTGTGTACGTCAGTGTGTTCGGGTTAGTGGTGTATACAGAGACGTGTGGTGGGGAGCTGGAGAGTGAGGCTGAAGATGTGATCACCTTACAAACACTACTGCAAGGTACTGAACCTAACTCACCACCACCTGCACTCCTTCCCCACCAACAACTCAACCAGGTTAGTGCTCATACTAGTCTTACGAACGTGAGTGTGTGTGTACTCACCTATTTGTACTCATAGCTCCTGGCCCTGTCTCTTCACTGATTGCTACTAGGTCCTCTCCCTGCTCCATGAGCTTTATCAAACCTCGCTTTAAAACTATGTATGGTTCTCTCCTCCCTACGTCACTTTCTAGGCTATTCCACTGCCTGACAACTTTATGACTGAAGAAATACTTCCTAACATCCTTTTGATTCATCTGAGTCTTTAACTTCCATTTGTGACCCCTTGTTTCTGTGCCCCATCTCTGGAACATCCTGTCTTTGTCCACCTTGTCTATTCCGCGCAGTATTTTATACATCGTTATCATGTCTTCCCTGACCCTCCTGTGCTCTAGTGTCGTCAGGCCAATTTCCCTTAACTTTTCTTCGTAGGACAATCCCCTTAGCTCTGGGACTAGTCTTGTTGCAAACCTTTGCACTTTCTCTAATTTCTTGATGTGCTTGACCAGGTGTGGATTCCAAACTGGTGCTGCATACTCCAGTTTGGGCCTAATGAATATGGTGTAGAGAGTCTTGAACGATTCCTTACTGAGGTATCAGAATGCTATCCTTAGCTTTGCCAGATGCCCGTATGCTGCAGCGCTTATCAGATTGATGTGCTCCTCAGGAGATGTGCTCGGTGTTATACTCACCCCAAGATCTTTTTTCTTGAGTGAGGTTTGCAGTCTTTGGCCACCTAGACTATACTGTGTCTTCGGTCTTCTTTGCCCTTCCCTGATCTTCATGACTTTGCATTTGGCAGGGTTAAATTCAAGGAGCCACTTGCTGGACCAGGCTTGTCCAGGTCTCTTTGTAGTTCTGCCTGATCCTCGACCGATTTGATTCTCCTCATTAATTTCACATCATCTGCAAACAAGGACACTTCTGAGTCTATCCCTTCCGTTATGTCATTCACATATACCAAAAACAGCACAGGTCCTAGGACTGACCCCTGTGGAACCCCGCTTGTCACAGGCACCTACACTGACACCTCGTCACGTACCATGACTTATTGTTGCCTCCCTGTCAGGTATTCTCTGATCCATTGCAGTGCCTTTCCTGTTATGTGTGCCTGATCCTCTAGCTTTTGCATTAACCTCTTGTGAGGAACTGTGTCGAAGGCCTTCTTGCAGTCCAAGAAAATGCAGTCTATCCACCCCTCTCTCTCTTGTCTTACTTCTGTCACCTTGTCATAAAACTCCAGTAGGTTTGTGACAGGATTTTTCTTCCCTGAAACCATGCTGGTTGTCGATTATATGCTTGTTTCTTTCCAGGTGCTCCACCACTCTCTTCCTGATGATCTTCTCCATGACTTTGCATACTATACACATTAGTGACAGGTCTGTAGTTTAATGCCTCATGTTTGTCTCCTTTCTTAAAAATTGGGACTACATTTGCCATCTTCCATACCTCAGACAGTTGCCCAGTTTCAGTGGGTGTGTTGAAAATCTTTGTTAGTGGCACACACAGCATCTCTGCTCCCTCTCTAAGGACCCACGGAGAGATGTTTGGTCCCACCGCCTTTGAGGTATCAAGTTCACATAGCTTCTTCACCTCCTCCTCGGTTATGTGTACCTCATCCAGTACTTGTTGGTGTACCTCCCTGTTCTGATTTCCTGGAGTCCCTGTTTCCACTGTAAATACTTCTCTAAATCTCATGTTGAGGTTCTCATATACGTCTTGGTCGTTTCTTGTGAACCCCTCCACCATCCTTCCTCAGTCTGATTACCTGGTCCTTGACTGTTGTTTTCCTCCTGATGTGGCTATACAACAGCTTCGGGTCAGACTTGACTTTCGATGCTATGTCATTTTCGTACTGTCGCTGAGCCTCCCTTCTTATCTGTGCATATTCGTTTCTGGCTCTTCGGCTGATCTCTTTATTTTTCTGGGTCCTTTGTCTTCTGTACCTTTTCCATTCTCTAGTACACCTAGTTTTTGTCTCCCTACACCTTTGGGTGAACCAAGGACTCGTTCTGGTCTTCCCAATTATATTTCTGTTTCCCTTGAGAACAAACCTCTCCTCTGCCTCCTTGTATTTTGTTGTCACATAGTCCATCATTTCTTTTACTGGTTTTCCTGCCAGTTCTCTTTCCCACTGAACGTCTTGCAGGAAGTTCGTCATGCCTGTGTAGTCCCCCCTTTTGTAGTTTGTTTTTTTCCCATCCTATTCCTGCTACTCTTTCCACTTGTAGCTCAACTATGTAGTCAAAGCCCAAAACCACATGATCACTAGCTCCAAGGGGCCTTTCATACATGATATCTTTGATGTCTGAAGTACTCAAGGTGAATACAAGGTCCAGTCTTGCTGGATCATCCTCACCTCTCTCTCTGGTAGTCTCTCTAACATGTTGATGTATGAGGTTTTCCAGTACCACATCCATCATCTTGGCTCTCCATGTTTCGGGACCCCAATGGGGGTTCCAGGTTTTCCCAGTGTCCTTGTCGTTGAAATCACCCGTAACTAGTAACTTTGCTCCCCCCATGTAAACTCTTCTGGCCACATCGGCAAGTGTGTCGACCATTGCTCTGTTGCTCTCCTCATATTCTTCTCTTGGCCTCCTGCAGTTCTGTGGCGGGTTGTACATTACTGCAATTACCACCTTATGGCCCTCAGACTGGATTGTTCCTACTAGTCCCTTTTGTCCATTCCATCCATTCCATTTCCTCAAATCCCCACCGATTTTTAATGAGCATGTGTGCGCTCACCTATGTGATTGCAGGGATCGAGTCACAGCTCCTGGCCCCGCCTCTTTGCTGGTAGCTACTAGGCTCACTCTCCTGGTTCCAAGAGCCTTATTGTACATCTTCTTAAAGCTATGTATGCATCCTGCCTCTGCTACTTCACTCTCTAGTTTATTCCACTTCCTGACACCTCTAAGGCTAAAGAAATGCTTCCTAACATCCCTTTGACTCATCGGTGTTTTTGACTTCCAGTTGTGCCCCTTCGTCGTGTGTCCCATCTCTGAAACATTCTGCCTCTGTTCACCTTGTCAATTCCTCTCAGTATTTTATATGTTATCATATATTTCCCTATTCCTCCTGTCATCCAGTGTCATTGGGTTGAGTTCCCTTAAACTCTCCTCATAGGACATACCCCTTAGCTCCAGGACTAGTCTTGTTGCTAACCTCTACATTTTCTCCAGTTTCTTGACGTGCTTGACCAGGTGTGGGTTCCATACTGGTGTTCCATACTCCAATGTGGGATTGATGTGCACAGTGTACAGTATCGTGAATTATTTCTTACTTAGATGTCAAAATGCTATTCTTAGATTTGTCAGACACCCATATGCTGCAGCAGTCATTTGGTTGATGTGCACCTCAGGAGATGTGCTCGGGATGATGCTCACCCCAAGACCCTTCTCCTTGAGTGATGTATTCAGCCTTTGACTTCCGAGCTTGTACTTCATTTGCAGTCTCCTTTGTCTTTCCAAAGCTTCATGACTTTGCACTTAGTGGGGTTAAACTCCAGGTCATGGACACAGGCGTCATCCCACACTCACTAAAAACAACAGACACTGCCGCACTTCACAAAGGGAGCAGTAAAGGAATACCAAAGAACTACAGACCAATAACATTAACATCCCTTATCATAAAAATCTTCGAAAGGGTTTGAAGAAACAAGATCGCCACTCATCTAGATACCCATCAGTTACACAACCCAGAGCAACATGAGTTTAGAGCAGGTCGCACCTGCCTCTCTCAACTACTGGACCATTGTGACAAGGTCCTGGATACTCTAGAAGACAAAATGCAGATGTAGTATACACAGACTTTGCAAAAGCTTTTGACAAGTGTGCCCATGATGTAATAGTGCACAAAATGCATGATAAAGGAATAACAGGAAAAGTTGGTAGATGGATCTATAACTTCCTGACAAACAGAACACAAAGAGTAATAGTAAACAGAGTAAAGTCTGAGGCAGCTACGGTGAAAACCTCTGTTCCACAAGGCACTGTACTCACTCCCATTCTATTCCTCATCCTCATTTCTGACAGAGATGTAAGCCATAGTTCCACGTCTTCCTCTGCAGATGACACTAGGATTGCCATGACAGGAAAATCCTGTGTCACAAACCTACTAGAGTTTTATGACAAGGTGACAGAAGACATGAGAGAGAGGGGTGGATCGAATGCATTTTTTTGGACTGCAAGAAGGCCTTCGACACAGTTCCTCACAAGAGGTTACTGCAAAAGCTAGAGGATCAGGCACACATAACAGGAAAGGCACTGCAATGGATCAGAGAATACCTGACAGGGAGGCAACAACGAGTCATGGTACGTGACGAGGTGTCAGAGTGGGCGCTTGTGACAAGCAGGGTTCCACAGGGGTCAGTCCTAGGACCTGTGCTGTTCTTGGTATATGTGAACGACATAACGGAAGGGATAGACTCAGAAGTGTCCTTGTTTGCAGATGATGTGAAGTTAATGAGAAGAATCAAATCGGATGAGGATCAGGCAGGACTACAAAGAGACCTGGACAGGCTACAAGCCTGGTCCAGCAACTGGCTCCTTGAGTTTAATCCTGCCAAATGCAAAGTCATGAAGATTGGGGAAGGGCAAAGAAGACCGCAGACACAATATAGTTTAGATGGCCAAAGACTGCAAACCTCACTCAAGGAAAAAGATCTGGGGGTGAGTATAACACCGAGCATATCTCCTGAGGCGCACATCAATCAGATAACTGCTGCAGCATACGGGCGCCTGGCAAACCTACGGATAGCGTTCCGATACCTCAGTAAGGATTCGTTCAAGACTCTGTATACCATTTACGTCAGGCCCATACTGGAGTATGCAGCACCAGTTTGGAATCCACACCTAGTCAAGCACGTCAAGAAATTAGAGAAAGTGCAAAGGTTTGCAACAAGGCTAGTCCCAGAGCTACGGGGATTGTCCTACGAAGAAAGGTTGAGGGAAATAGGCCTGACGACACTGGAGGACAGGATAGGATAGGATAGGATGGATAGTGAGAACCTTCAGAACTAGGGATGCTAAGCCCATGATGATTCTCTTCAAATCGCTTGTTCTCTTTAAGCTGGAATTCTGCTGTACACTAACTGCCTCCTTCAAGGCAGGCAAAATTGCTGACCTGGAGAATGTACAACTTTCACAGCACACACAAGTACGATAAGGCTCCTAAATTACTGGGAACGGTTGAAGGCCCTTGATCTGTATTCTCTGGAGTGCAGGCGACAGAGATACTTGATAATAAACACTTGGAAAATACTAGAGGGATTAGTACCAAACTTGCACACGAAAATCACTCCCTATGAAAGCAAAAGACTCGGCAGGAGATGCAACATTTTCCCAAGGAAGAGCAGGGGTGCCACGAGTACACTGAGAGACAACACAATAAATGTCTGGGGCCCAAGACTGTTCAACTGCCTCCCAGCATACATAAGTGAGATTACCAATAGACCCCTGGTGTCTTAAGAAGGCACTGGACAGGCATGTAAAGTCAGTACCTGACCAACCGGGCTGTGGTTCATACGTCAGTGTGTGCAGCCAGCAGTAACAGCCTGGTTGATCAGACCCTGATCCACCTTGAGGCCTAGTCTCAGACCGAGTCACGGGGGCGTTGACCCCCAAAACCATCTGCAGGTAAACTGCAGGTAGGCCTGTATACCTTGTACATGTACTTGTAGAAGTAAAGATATTATATTATATTATTATCTCTTTTACACACTGATGCCATTTTCCTTCTGCTCCATCTACCTCTTACTCTAACTGTAGCTACTGCTAAATAATGATCCGATATATCTGTTGCCCCTCTGTAAACATGAACATCCAGAAGTCTACCAATCAACCTTTTATTCACCAATAAACTATCATCGTTACGCCCTATGTCATATACAGTGGAACCTCGAGTTTCGAACTTAATCCGTTCCAGGAGCTAGTTCTAAAGTCGAAATGTTCGAAACTCGAAGCAATATTTCCCATAAGAAATAATGTAAATACTGTTAATCCATTTCAGAAACTTAAAAATATTCACACAAAAAAAATACATTTTATAGAGATTAATTATAGTTTTACATACACAACAAACATACATAGTACAATTAGTAATAGATAAATACACATTTAAATAAACATATAAAATAACATTTTTACTAACCTTTATTGAAGATTGTTGATGGCATCTGGAAGATAGGGAGGAGTGAGGGAGCACTTATTGTTTGGAAGGGGAATCCCCTTCCATAAAGTCTAGGTAACTAGTCCTTATC
Organism: Cherax quadricarinatus; assembly: GCF_038502225.1. Taxonomy (NCBI): domain Eukaryota; kingdom Metazoa; phylum Arthropoda; class Malacostraca; order Decapoda; family Parastacidae; genus Cherax; species Cherax quadricarinatus. The sequence continues at coordinate 7,916,006 of NC_091362.1, read as the reverse complement.
TGGGATTACTTCCCTTCTGTAAGATTTCCCTAAACTGGGACATGGTTCTGTCACTGAACTTGTTGCAGAGATGGCCTGTTTCAGCTTGCTCAGGGTGATATTTTTCAGCTAATTCCTGCACCCTATTCTACATTGCACAAATCTCCTTAATCTCTGAAGAAGGCACCATCCACAACCACCACCATCCACCAATACCATCCACCACCACTAACACCATCTACCAATAACATCCACCACCACCATCCACCAATACCATCCACCACCACCATCCACCAATACCATCCACCATGCACCACCACTACCATGGTAGCTTATTTCACAGTCACACCTAATAAACAAGCACCAAACACAATGAATTAATTATGAAATGTTTAAATGAGCAGGCAGGTTAGTGTTCACTCAAGCATAAACAAAGCCAGACTGATTCATGATGCCTGCGCAGGGACGCAGACAGAGCAGGCAGGCGGACAGGTCCAGTACCTGGCGCTTTGAAACACGGGGCACATTCGATACTCGGGACAAAATTGGTTCGAAAAAAAAAATGGTCAAAATTTGAAGCATTCAATAGTCAATATGTTCAAAACTCGGGGTTTCACTGTACTTATATACTTATCCTCTTTTTCTTAAAATATGTATTACTTATTTCCAAACCTCTTTCTATACAAAGTTCAATTAAGGGCTCCTCTTTATCATTTATCCCTTGCACTCCAAACTTACCTACTGCTCTGTCCACAACAATTTTTCCCACTTTAGCATTTAGGTCCCCCACCACAAGTACACTCTCTTACTTGGTTCAAAATTCCCAACGCATTCACTCAACATCTCCCAAAATCTTTCTCTCTCCTCTACACTTCTTTCTGCTCCAGGTGCATAAACACTTACTACAAATCCACTTTTCACATCCGACCCATATTTTACTCCACGTAATCCTTGAATTTATACATTTATATTCCTTCTTTTCTTGCCACAACTGATCCCTCAACATTATTTTACCTCTTCCTTAGCTCTAACACTCTCAGATACTCCTGACCTAATCCAGTTTATTTCTCCCCACTGAAACTCTCCTACCTCCTTCAGCTTTGTTTCACTTAGAGCCAGGACATTCAACTTCTTTTCATTCGTATCATCCACAATCATCTCTTTCTTATCATCCGTACTACATCCACGCACATTCAAACATCCCAACTTAAAAGATTTTTATTATTATTTTTAGTAATCTCTACTGGAGAGGGGGTTACTAGCCTATTGCTCTTGGCATTTTAGTCAGCTTTTACAACATGCATGGCTTACAGAGAAAAGATTCTTATTCCACTTCCCCATGCAGATAATATAATAATATAATAATATCTTTATTTACTACAAGTACATGTACATGGTATACAGGCCTATCTGATATCAATGACATACTACTATTTATTTATTTATTTATTTATTTATTTATTAATTTGAACATGATACAGAGAAGTACAAAAGAATACAGTTAAATGCAGCATGCCAAAGCCACTTGAATGCATAGCATTTCAGGCAGGCTTAAAATTAACTTAAGATTAACTAAGCAATGAAGTATTCAGTGGTAAAACATTATTGTAAACAGATAACAATTAAGCACAAATGAGTATTACAACAACAGGTCGTATGGTCATTTACTGTGTTGCTGTTAGGTAATGAAGTTAAATAGTAACAAAGTTTGATTGGGTCACAGGTTGACATTTATGAGATACAATAATGAGACATATATGAGATACAGTTATTCAGTACTTATTTAGTTGTGGGTGAGTAAGTGATTTTTGAGAAGAGACTTGAATTTATAAACAGAGTGTTTCTTTTATATTCACAGGTAATGAATTCCAGATTTTAGGGCCTTTTATGTGCATTGAGTTTTTGCATAGCGTGCGATGAACACGAGGAACATCAAAGAGTGATCTGTGTCTTGTGTTATGGTCATGTGTTCTGTTGAGGTTGGCAAGGAGATGTTTGAGGGGAGGGTTTATGTCAGAGTTAAGTGTTCTATGTATGTGGTAGATGCAGTAATAAGTATGGATGTTTTGTGTGTTAGGTAAGACACATATGCAACAGTTAGGTATCTTTATTTCGAAACGTTTCGCCTACACAGTAGGCTTCTTCAGTCGAGTACAGAAAAGTTGATAGAAGCAGAAGATACTTGAAGACGATGTAATCAGTCCATCACCCTTAAAGTTTTGAGGTGGTCAGTCCCTCAGTCTGGAGAAGAGCATTGTTCCATGGAATGAAACAATATTGTTTCATTCCATGGAACAATGCTCTTCTCCAGACTGAGGGACTGACCACCTCAAAACTTTAAGGGTGATGGACTGATTACATCGTCTTCAAGTATCTTCTGCTTCTATCAACTTTTCTGTACTCGACTGAAGAAGCCTACTGTGTAGGCGAAACGTTTCGAAATAAAGATACCTAACTGTTGCATATGTGTCTTACCTAACAACCTGTCGGTATTTTATACCATTTTAATGTTCCATGGATGTTTTGTATTGTGAGTAGGTTTAGAGTTCTGAATATTGGTGGAGTGTGCTGTCTGTAGTGGGAATTTGTTATCATTCTGACTGCAGCCTTTTGTTGGGTGATTAGTGGTCTGAGATGGTTTATTGCTGTTGAGCCCCATGCACAAATTCCATAGGTGAGATAGGGGTAAATAAGCGAGTGATATAGGGCCAGGAGTGCTGACTGTGGAACATAGTACCGTATCTTCGATAGTACGTATGCCTACGGTCTTTGAAATTTTTTTGGAAATTTGTTGTATATGTGTTTGAAATTTGAGTCTATTATCAAGGTGGATTCCTAGGAAATTCCCTCTGTGAGTTTTGTGATAGGTGATCCATTTATCATTATGTTAAGAGACACATCTGCAGCTCTGTTACCAGCTGAATGTAGTAGGTTTTGTCAATGTTTAGAGTAAGTTTGCTGGTCCTCATCCAGGTTGATATTTTCTGTAATTCGGTATTTACAGTATTGGCTAGCATGACTGGGCTCGGGTGAGAGTAGACGTATGTAATATCATCTGGAAATAGTGTGGGTTTGAGTAGTTGCGATGCATTTGGTAGGTCATTTATGTATATGAGAAAGAGAAGAGGGCCTAGGACACTTCCCTGTGGGACACCAACTGTAATTGGCTGTGAGGAAGAGTTGCCCCATTTGTGTACACATATTGGCTTCTGTTGCTGAGGTATGACTTTAGGTAGTTGAGGGAGTGCCCTCTTATACCATACTTGTCCCAAGATGCGACCCACACCAGTCGACTAACTCCCAGGTACCCATTTTACTGATGGGTGAACATAGACAACAGGTGTAAAGAAACACGCCCAATGTTTCTACGCTGGCTGGGAATCGAACCCAGACTCTCGCTGTGTGAAGCGAGAGCTTTAGCCACTAGGTTACCAGAGATGAAAGGAAATTACTATAAGAACAAGAACTATTAAGAAAAAATGTGTAGTGTGACCAAAGTGTAATTAAAAGTAGCAAGATATACCTGTTATCCTGTGTGTTAGTAAGACAGCAATGGACACCAACGCTCCTTCCATCATGTAAAACAATTAGCATAAGAGAGCATTGCATCAGATAAGCAGTAGATTGGCATACATAAGTGCATCTAATGTTTCTATGTGAGTTTTTATTGATCATTGTATGTACTGTATCGTAGTTGGAACTGCTGCATAAAAGCTGACCATGTTTCTTCTGTACAGTACTTGTGTATAGTGCGCGGACTACGTGTTGTGTTCAGCACTCAAGCTGAGAAACTCATCCGTGGTTACTACGTGGCTACCAGGAGAATTCGTGGTGACTGCGTACAAGGCTCTGCTGTTCCTATTACTGCTATAAACACACTGTAAGTAACACTTGTACTGTCATCAGGATGCTTCGTGGTGACTGTGTACAAGGCTCTGCTGTTACTGTTACTGCTATAAACACACTGTAACACTTGTACTGTCATCAGGATGCTTCGTTGCAACTATACAAGGTTCTATTCTTACTGTTACTGCTATAAACACACTGTAAGTAGCTCTTCAAGTGTATCAAAGACTTAGTTATCCTATGTGTAAGTACACACTTTGTTCCTTCTTGTGGTGGATATTATTATTATTATTATTGTTAAAAAATATTCTGTACCTATATGAGTCATACAGCTAAGCGGGTAGGGACATGTGGAGGTGTGGGTTAGTGGAAGTGTGGATTAGTGGAGGTGTGGGTTAGTGGAGGTGTGGGTTAGTGGAGGTGTGGGTTAGTGGAGGTGGGGGTTAGTGGAGGTAGGGGTTTGTGGAGGTGGGGGTTAGTTGAGGTGTGGGTTAGTGGAGGTGTGGGTTAGTGAAGGTGTGGGTTAGTGAAGGTGTGGGTTAGTGAAGGTGTGGGTTAGGAAAGGTGTGGGTTAGGAAAGGTGTGGGTTAGGAAAGGTGTGGGTTAGGGAAGGTGTGGGTGCAAAACTAAAGTCAAAGTTGGTGATAGAGATTATTTATTTGTTATTTGTAACAAGTGGAACTTTCAGCAAATAGGTCAGATAGAGGGGGGTGCATCAGGGTGTTGTAAAAGTTGCAAGTGACTTCTACATGCTCTCTGGCAGATAGGATAGTATATTAAGATATAGCTAAGTGATAGTGAGGTATAAGACGTTTCTCTGTGTAGTATCTGTGTGTAAGTTCTTTGTGTCCTATTTGTAAACATGAGTGTTGTTTCCCATACATAACAATGATGGGAAGAAGATGGTCAGGAACCAATTTTAATATGACAGGAAACAGTTTATTGTGTTCTAACTTGGACCAACATTGTTGTCAGCTATTTTGAAGTTGTTCAGAGAGTATTGGAAAATAGTCCAAAAAAAGACACTCCTGCAGGAGATTGGCAGTTGAGGAACAGCTGATAAAATGACCGAGTTCATTTCCCAGAATACTGGCGTGTCCAGGGACACAGTATAAACCGACTTGTTTTGTGGTTGCCAGAAATGTGACATGACCATTATTATATACGAAGAATGGTGGGATGTGCAGAGTCAAATTTTTGGATAGCTTATAAAGCACTTTGAGAGTCAGAAACAAGAACGAATGACGAGGCGGACGTGGTTGCAAAGTGTGTGAGAGTGAAGAATCTGGCATATAATTTTGCTCTAAAAATGTTGGTTGAATCTACTAAATGTCCCTGGATTACTCAGTCAGGAAAAACATTCACATACTGTTACAAAAAATTAAAATACTTCAAGGAATTATAGACTAGCTAGCTAGGAGAGTTGTCAAGTATTGTAAGATGACCACTACCATGAAGATCTATGTAGTCTGCAGAAAGGGTAAGGGACAAAAACAGGCCTGGATTGCTTGCCATCTCTGTGGTCAATGGTTCCATGGTATATGCAGGGATTTTAAACCAGTGACCACACTTGACAAACTTAGAGAGATGTTTTTGGGTCTGCCCAAACGATATACACCTGTATGAGAAAATGACATCTATATTAATTAAAAGACAAGAACACCAATAAAAGATCCTTCTTGAAAGTCATGTCAGCATGGTATGACACCTGGGAAAATAAGATGGGTGGTAGGGATGGGGCTGTCTTGGACAATGCTCCTGAGGGTGCTAGTGCTGTCCTGGAGGACACTGCTGATGGTGCTAGAGTAGTCCTGGAGGAAAGTGCTCCAGAGGGTTCTAGTGATGTCTTAGAAGACAGTGCTCATGAGGGTACTAGTGTTGTCCTGGAGGACAGTGAAAACAATGTTATTCAGTTGACAGAGGTTCATAATAGAGATACTGCTGGAGATGGATCAAAATGGGATGATGCCTCAGGGAATAATGTAGACACACTACTAGCAAAATCTGGCGGAAGCACTTATGTCCATACAGGGGTGAAAGATAGGGAGGAAACAGGAAATATAAATGCACCAGTAGCAAACGCAGCTACAATAAATCCTAGCAAACAGAATTACAATCTATGTAAATATTACGCCTTGGGTATCTGAAGGCATGGTATATCTGGTAAAACAGGTGGGACATGCACCTTTGACCATCCCAAAAAATGCTGCACCCAGACAACAGGAGAGTGCAACTTCCCTTCCTGTAACTTATTTCACCCAGAAATGTGTCACTCATCAGTCCATGGAAGAAAATGCTACAATGCATACTGCCAGGCACATCATCTCAAGGGGACTAGAAGACACAGACCAGACAGACTATAGGAAACAAGAGAGAGGAGCCACAACCTCTTCAGGGACAGAGGTTTTTTAGGGCCAGGAGGGAAAAAAAGACTGGCAAGAAATGACAATAATCCTACACCAACTGAAAACACTTCTGGAGCAGAGGCACAGATGTTAGCCTCTACTCCAGAACAACAGATATTAGAGCCAACAAATAAAACCCCCCTAAATTCCACCAATACAACGACATTTGTCTATGCAAACATACAGGGTCTAAAGCCATCAAAAAAACAACAAAATTCCTTACATCAAGGGACTGCTCACAGAATCAAATGCAATGTTTGCAGCATTCACAGATACCCACATAAAGGATCATTATGACAACAAAATATGGATCCCAGGTTATAACCTATTCCGATGCGACAGACTAAACAGGCAACAAGGGGGGGGTTGGCCTGTATGTCATAGAGTCGCTCATTTGCACAGAACTACTAAACACCTCAAATAATGTAGTTGAAGTTTTGGCAGTAAAGAGTGAAAACCAAAACCTTGTCATTGCGGTAGTATACAAGCCTCCAGATGCAGCTTCCCAGCAATTCCCGGAGCAGCTTGAGAAAATTGACCAATGCCTGGAAAATCTCTCAACTCCTGCCCCAAACATCTTACTACTAGGATATTTCAACTTGAGACACCTAAAATGGAGGAGTATAGCAAATGATGTTTTAGCAGAGATCACCCCGGGAGGCAGCTCAGATGAAATTTCACACACACACGAACTATTAAATCTCTGCACCAAATTCACCTTAAACCAGCAAACAGTAGAGCCTACAAGACTAGAAAATATGCTGGACCTCATCTTCACTAACAATGATGATCTGATACATAATATAACTGTACCAAAGACAATATACTCAGATCACAACATAATAGAGGTACAGACATGTATGCACAGGGCTCCTGACCAGGAAAATGTGAGCAGTCATGAAGGTCTCTTCATGAAATTTAATTTCAATAACAAAAACATACAATGGGATCAAGTAAACCATGTCCTAAATGAAACAAGCTGGGAAGATATCCTAAACAACACGGACCCGAACATTTGCCTTGAAAAAAACGAATTCTGTGGTTCTTGAGATCTGCTCAAGACACATTCCATTAAGAAAAAGAAAGAGAAGATGTAAACTAGAAAGAGAAGACATTCCCTATACAGATGAAGGCGAAGAGTCCCAGAGCTGCTGAGTGGGGCCAATGTATCTGAAATACACAGGGAGGCACTAGTCAACGAAATTGCAAATATCGAACTTAAGCTGAAGGAATCTTACAAGAGACAAGAATCACAGGAAGAACTGAAGGCCATAAAGGAAATTGAAAAAATACTTCTTCTCTTATGCCAAACCTAAGGGAAAAAGAACATCCAGTATTGGGCCCCTGCTTAGGCAGGATGGGACATACACAGATGACAGCCAAGAAATGAGTGAGATACTAAAGTCTAAATATGACTCAGTGTTCAGCGAGCCACTGCCCAGACTAATGGTCGACAATCCAAATGAATTCTTTATGAACAAAACCCAAAATTTGGTCATCTCAAAAATCTCGGATATTATTCTAACGCCACAAAACTTTGAAGAGACAATAAATGACATGCCCATGCACTCTGCTTCAGGACCAGATTCATGGAACTCCGTGTTCATCAAGAATTGCCTTCAGCATTTTATGGAGAGGAAGCATGGAAACAGAGGTCATCCCACACACACCCTAAAAACAACAGACATAGCCCCACTCTACAAAAGTGGTAGTAAAGCAGTTGCAAAGAACTACAGACCGATAGCACTACCATCCCATATCATAAAAATCTTTGAGAGGGTTCTAAGAAGCAAGATCGCCAACCACCTAGATAACCATCAGTTACACAACTCAGGGCAACGCGGGTTTAGAGCAGGTCGCTCCTGCCTGTCCCAGCTACTAGACCACTATGACAAGGTCCTGGATGCTGTAGAGGATAAACAAAATACAGATGTAGCATACACAGACTTTGCAAAAGCTTTCGACAAGTGTGACCATGGTGTAATAGCACACAAAATGCGTGATAAAGGAATAATGGGAAAAGTTGGTAGATGGATCTACAACTTCCTGACAAATAGAACACAAAGAGTAACAGTAAACAAAGTAAAGTCCCAGGCAGCCACAGTAAAAAGTTCTGTTCCACAAGGCACAGTACTCGCTGCCATTCTATTCCTCATCCTCATTTCTGACACATGTCTTCCTTTGCGGATGACACCCGGATTACCATGGCAGTGACCTCCATCGAAGATACTGCAAGACTCCAAGCAGACATCAACCAAATCTTCGAATGGGCCACTCAAAACAATATGAAGTTCAACGAGGAGAAATTTCAACTACTCAGATATGGGAAACTTGAATAAATTTAAAATGTATCAGGGTATACAACAAATTCTAACCATACAATAGAGCGGAAAATAATGTGAAGTACCTGGGAGTGATAATGTCAGAGGATCTCGCCTTCAATGACCACAACAATGTATCTACCTCATCCGCTAGGAAAATGACAGGATGGATAATGAGAACCTTCAAAACTAGGGATGCCAAGCCCATGATGATTCTCTTCAAATCGCTTGTGCTCTCTAGGCTGGAATACTGCTGTACACTAACGTCCTCCTTCAAGGCTGGTGACATTGCAGACCTGGAGAGTGTACAAAGAACTTTCATGGCACACATAAGTACGATAAGGCACCTAAACTACTGGGAATGGTTGAAGGTCTTTGATCTGTATTCCCTTGAATGCAGGCGAGAGAGATACACGATAATATACAATTGGAAGGTCCTGGAGGGACTGGCACCAAACCTGAACACAAAAATCACTCCCAGTGAAAGCAAAAGACTCGGCAGGAGATGCAACATTCCCCCAATGAAAAGCAGGGGTGCCACGAGTACACTGAGAGAGAACACAATAAGCGTCCGGGGCCCCCGACTGTTCAGTTGCCTCCCAGCATACATAAGGGAGATTACCAATAGACCCCTGGCTGTCTTCAAGAAGGCACTAGACAGGCACCTTAAATCAGTACCTGACCAACCAGGCTGTGGTTCATACATCAGCGTGTGTGTGACCAGCAGTAACAGCCTTGTTGATCAGACCCTGATCCACCATGAGGCCTTGTCTCAGACCGGGCCGCAGTGGCGTTGACCCCTGAAACCCTCTCCAGGTAAACTCCAGGTAAACCCTACTCCGCCTTAGGATTTGTAAAAATCAGTGCACACAGCTATAGAATGAGAAGGTGAGTGGAAGTGTTCAAGAAAGAGTGGGGTAAGTTTGTAATAGACTTGTGAGGCTGCTGGCTACTTTCGACTTGAATAGTCAAAACTTCCCAATGACTGAGAACAAAACAAAAATCTGGTGGATGTTTTGGGGTAAGCTATGAGAAGTTACTAGATCATGAATACAGCCTCTCCTCACTTAGTGACGTACAGTGGTACCCCATGTTTTGAACTTAATCCGCTCCAGGAGCTAGTTCTAAAGTCAAAACGTTCGAAACTCGAAGCAATATTTCCCATAAGAAATAATGTAAATACAATTAATCCATTCCAGAAATCCAAAAATATTCACAAAAAAAAAAAATATTTTATAGAGATCAATTATAATTTTACATATACATACACAACAAACATACAAAGTACAATTGGTAATAGATAAATACACATTTAAATAAACATATAAAATAACATTTTTACTAACCTTTATTGAAGATTGTTGATGGCATCTGGAAGATAGGGAGGAGTGAGGGAGCACTTATTGTTTGGAAGGGGAATCCCCTTCCATAAAGTCTAGGTAACTAGTCCTTATCTGGGATTACTTCCCTTCTTTAAGATTTCCCTAAAATGGGACATGGTTCTGTCACTGAACTTGTTGCAGAGATGGCTTGTTTCAGCTTGCTCAGGGTGATATTCTTCAGCAAATGCCTGCACCCTATTCTACATTGCACAAATCTCCTTAATCTCTGAAGAAGGCACCATCCACAACCACCACCATCCACCACCACCACCATCCACCCCACCACCATCCACCAATACCATCCACCACCACCACCACCATCTTCCAATACCATCCACCACCACCATCCACCAATACCATCCACCACCATGGTAGCTTATTTCACAGTCGCACTTAATAAACAAACACCAAACACAATAAATTAATTGTGAAATGTTTAACTGAGCGTGCAGGTTAGTGTTCACTCAAGCATACACAAAGCCAGGGTGACCCAAAAAGAAAGAAAATCCCCAAAAAGAAAATACTTTCATCATTCAACACTTTCACCTCATTCATACATAATCACTGTTTTTGCAGAGGTGCCCAAATACAACAGTTTAGAAGCATATATAAAGATATATAACATATCCTTCCAAACTGCCAATATCCCAAACCCCTCCTTTAAAGTGCAGGCATTGTACTTTTCATTTCCATTGCTCAAGTCCAGCTATATAAAAATAACTGGTTTCCCTGAATCCCTTCACTAAATATTACCCTGCTACCCTGCTTACACTCAACAGCTCGTCAGGTCCCAAAAACCATTCGTCTCCATTCACTCCTATCTGACACACTCACGTACGCTTGCTGGAAGTCCAAGCCCCTCACCCACAGAACCTCCTTTACCCCCTCCTTCCCACCTTTTTGTGGTTGTCTCCTATCCCTCCTTCCTTCCCCTACAGATTTATATGCTCTCCATGTCATTATACTTTGATCCATTTTCTCTAAATGACCAAACCACCTCAACAACCCCTCTTCAGCCCTCTGACTAATACTTTTATTAACTCCACACCTTCTCCTAATTTCCACACACCGAATTCTCTGCATAATATTTACACCACATATTGCCCTTAGACAGGACATCTCCACTGCCTCCAACCGCCTCCTGGCTGCAGGATTTACAACCCAAGCTTCACACCCATATAAAAGTGTTGGTACTACTATACTTTCATACATTCCCTTCTTTGCCTCCATAGATAATATAAAAACATTATTATTTTATTTTGTTTATTAACACATTGGCCGTATCCCACCAAGGTAGAGTGGCCCAAAAAAGAAAAAGTTTTATCATCAATCACTTCATCACTGTCTTGCCAGAGGCACGCTTACTCTAGTTATAAAACTGTAACATTAATACCCCTCCTTCAGAGTGAAGGCACTGTACTTTCCATCTCCAGGACTCAAGTTCGACCTGCCGGTTTCCCTGAATCCCTTCATAAATGTTACCTTGCTCACACTCCAACAGCACGTCAAGTCCTAAAAACCATTTGTCTCCATTCACTCCTACCTAACACGCTCATACATGCTTACAGGAAGTCCAAGCCCCTCACACACAAAACCTCCTTTACCCCCTCCCTCCAACCTTCCCTAGGCCAACCCCTACCCTGCCTTCCCTCCACTAGAGATTTATACACTCTTGATGTCATTCTATTTTGTTCCACCCTCTTTACATGTCCTAACCACCTCAACAACCTCTCCTCAGCCCTCTGGATAATAGCTTTTGGTACAGTAATCCCACACCTCCTAATTTCCAAACAGTGAATTCTCTGCATTATATTGACTGGTGGTTAACGCTCTCGCTTCACATGGCGAGGGCCTGGGTTCGATTCCCAGCCAGAGTAGAAACATTGGACGTGTTTCTTTCCACCTGTTGTCTATGTTCCCCATCAGTAAAATGGGTACCTGGGTGTTAGTCGACTGGTGTGGGTTGCATCCTGGGACACTGACCTAATTTGCCCGAAATGCGGAGCATAACAAGGGACTTTCTATATAGTAGTATGTCATTGTTGTCAGCTAGGACTGTATACCTTGTACATGTACTTGTAGTAAATAAAGATATTATTATTATTATTACACATTGCTTTCAGACATGACATCTTCACTGTCTCCAGCCTTCTCATTGTTGCAACATTCACTACCCAAGTTTCACACATATAAGAGTGATGGTATAACTGTACCCTCTGTGCTTCCATGGAAAAGTTCTTGGTCTCCTCAGACTTTTCAGTGCATCACTCACCATTTTTCCCTCATCAATTCTATGATTCACCTCATCTTTCATAGACCCATCTGCTGACATGTTCACTCCTCAGTATCTGAATACATTCACCTCCTCCATACTCTCTTCCTCCAATCTGATATCCAATCTTTTGTCACCTAATTTTTTTGTTATCCTCATCACCTTACTCTTTCCTATATTCACTTTTAATTTTCTTCTTTTACATACCCTACCAAACTTATCCACCAACCTTTGCAACTTCTCTTCAGAATTTCCCTAAAGCACAATGTCATCAGCAAAGAGCAACTGTGACAACTCCCGCTTTGTGTTAAATTCTTTATCTTTTAACCCCACACCTCTTGCCATCACAAAAACATTCACTTCTTTTACAACTCCATCTATAAATACAGGGTGTCCACAAAAACACTCCCTAATTTCAAACAGGTATAGCATGTAACTTTAGTGTAATAATTTTTCACAGTTAGTAGCTTCAGATGCAAGATTTCATTCAGTTTCATGTGGTATAGAGTAGCATTAAAGGCACTCAATGTGCATTCCTCTGGTTGCTCGGCAAACATCGATGTGATAGTCCAGTTTGGTCCAGATGCTCTGCAGCACATCTGGAGTTAACGTGCGAACTGCTTCAGTGATCGAAATTTTCAGCTCCTCCAAGGTTGCAGGTAGTGGTGGTACATAAACTGCTCTTCACGTACCCCCAAAGAAAGAAGTCACAAACAGTTAGGTCCGGTGACCTCTGCAAGTGGCCCTTGTGATTTCTCTCATTATCAAGGTCCTTGATAATGTGAGAAATCACAAAAGTGCTTAGAATTCTACTATTTTTTTCAGTGGTTGTTCTGCATATTTACTGTGATCTTATTTGCATATGTATAAATGTATGTGTACATGTGCATATACATACTCGTAGTCATCTAATTGTGGTTGTAGGGGTTGAGTTTCAGCTCCTGGCCCCACCTCTTTGCTGGCTCATACAAGGAAAGCATTACCTGTTGTTAAAGCTATGTGTGAATTATGCCTCTTCCATTTTGCTGTCTAGATAGTTTCACTTCCTGACCACTCTAAGGCTAAAGAAGTATTTCCTAACATCCCTATGACTCATTTGTGCTTTTAACTGTCTGTTGTGATCTTGCATACCTGAGTCCTACCTCTCAGACTCACCCTGTCAGTTCCTCTCATTATTATGCACTCCAAATCATGTCATCTCTGATCCTTCTGTCCTTGAGTGTCATTAGGTTAAGCTCCTCAAGCCTCTCCTTATAGATCATTCCACTCAGTTACGGGACAAGTTTTGTTGCAAATCTTTGCATTTCCAGCTTCTTTACATGCTTTGCCAGATGTGGGTGCTACATACTCCAAGATAGACCTGATATATGCCATATAAAAGCTAGTAAATGCTTCCCTATTGATGTTCCTGAAAGCTTCCTGGAAATTTGCCAGTACTGCATGTCCTGCAGTGGTTACTAGGTTGATTTGTGCTTCAGGCAAAAATGCTCGAACTATGCTCACCCTGAGGTCCTTCTTTTTCATGGAGGTTAGAAGTCTTTGTCCTCCTCTGATTTTCACAATTTTGCATTTTTTTTTTTTTTCAACAAGTTGGCCGTCTCCCACCGAGGCAGGGTGACCCAAAAAAGAAAGAAAATCCCCAAAAAGAAAATACTTTCATCATCATTCAACACTTTCACCACACTCGCACATTATCACTGTTTTTGCAGAGGTGCTCAGAATACAACAGTTTAGAAGCATACACATATAAAGATACACAACATATCCCTCCAAACTGCCAATATCCCAAACCCCTCCTTTAAAGTGCAGGCATTGTACTTCCCATTTCCAGGACTCAAGTCTGACTATATGCAAATAACCGGTTTCCCTGAATCCCTTCACTAAATATTACCCTGCTCACACTCCAACAGATCGTCAGGTCCCAAGTACCATTCGTCTCCATTCACTCCTATCTAACACGCTCACGCACGCTTGCATTTGTTATGGTTAAATTAGAATAGCCACTTGTCAGACTAATCCTGCAGGTTGTCCAGATGAATTTGTAGTTTTTCCTGGTCTACTCCTGATTATATTCTCCTCATTAGTTTTTCATCGTCTACAACCAGGGACACCTCTGACTCGATTTACACACAAAAAACAGTACTGGATACTTGTGGAACCCCACTCATCACACTCGCCCATTCCCAAACCTCCTCCCTGGCAATAACTCATTGCTTTCTTCCCGTTAAGTATTCCTTGATTCACAGTAATGTTTTCCTTGTAATTCCTGCCTACTCCTTTGGCTTTTGTGCCAGTTTTTTGTGGGGTACTGCATCGAATACCTTCTTGCAATCCCAAAAATATACAGTCCACCCTTCACTCTCTCTCTCTCTCCCTCCCCTGTTTAACATAGAACTCTAGCAGATCTGTGAGACATTATCTACCATCTGGAAAACTGTACTGGTTATTGTTTATAAATTCACTCCTTACCAGGTGCTTCGCTACTGTTCTCCTGATAAACTTCTCCGTAAACTTACACACTTGTACTATGCATGTGAGTGACATAGGCCTTTAGTTCAATGCCCTCCATTTAACATTTCTTTCATGATCCCATCAGTTCCAGCTGCTTTACCCCCTTTCATTCTACCTAATGCCTCACATACCTCTCCTGCACTCATATCTGTGGGCACTTCTTCATTCTTAAAAGATGTTATACCTATCTGGCCAGTGCATGAAATTACTGCCTCCCTCTCTTCGTCAACATTTAACAGTTCCTCAAAATATTCCCGTCATCTTCCCAATACCTCCAACTTCCCATCTACTAACTCCCCTATTCTGTTTTTAACTGTCAAATCCATTCATTCCCTAGGCTTCCTTAACTTATTTATCTCATTCCAAAAGTTTTCTTATTCTCAGCAAAATTTGTTGACAGCACCTCACCCACTCTATCATTTGCTCTTTTTTTGCACTCTATCACCTCTCTTTTACTCTCTACATACTCCACCCTTCTTATATCACTTCTGCTTTGTAAAAACCTCTCATAAGTGACCTTTTTCTCTTTTATCACACCCTTTGCTTCATCATTCCACCATTCACTCCTCTTTCCTCCTGCACCCATCCTCTTATAACCACAAACTTCTGCCCCACATTCTAATACTTCCTTTTTAAAACTATCCCATCCCTCTTCAACCCCTACACTACCTATACTCTCACTAGCCCACCTTTCTCCCAATAGTTTCTTATATCTCACCCTAACTTCCTCCTCCCTTAGTTTATAACTTTCACCTCTCTTTTACTTGTTGTCATTTTCCTCTTGCCCCATCTACCTCTTACTCTAACTGTAGCTACAATTAAATGATGATCCAATATATCTGATGCCCCTCTATAAACATGGACATCCTGACATCTACCCATCAACCTTTTATCTACCAATACATAATCTAAGGAACTGCTTTCATTATGTGCTATATCATATCTTGTATACTTATTTATCCTCTTTTTCTTAAAATATGTATTATTTATTACTCAACCTCTTGCTATACATAGTTCAATTAAAAGCCCACATTTTCATTTACCCCTTGCACCCCAAACTTATCTACTACTCCCTCCACAACAGTTATACCCACTTTAGCATTTAAGCCCCCCCCCCTCCCCAAATACTTTCTCATATGGGTATTGTTGAAAATCATTGCATTAACAAAACACTGTAAAGCTGGGCCCTCCTGTAATAACAATAATAAAAAATGTCCATATTTAAAGGCAGTGTTAATGCAGTATGGTGAGAATAGAGTAAACCCAATTTAATAAAGTAATAGAGGAGTGAGTGGCTGGAATTGGTGATTGTGGTGGATAGACGAGATTGTTTTACAGTGATCAGAACATTAACGAAACCACGGAACAGGTGGGGTCTTAACCCATGACAAGAGAGTCCTTAAACTCCAGGCCAGTGCGTAAGCCACTTGGCTACAATAAGATTCATCTAACTAGGTATATTTCCATACACCATAGGAAAGGTAGCATGGGCCTCACTGTGACTACAAATGCAAGTTTTATAGTTGAATCTCCCACCAGCATGGCCATGATGAATGTAACTTAAGCTGGCAGGAGATTCATCCGTAAAAACTTGCATTTGTGGTCACAGTGAGGCCCATGCTACCTTTCCTATGGTGTATAGAAATATACCTAGTTGGATGAATCTTATTGTAGCCGAGTGGCTTATGCACTGGCCTGGAGTTTAAGGACTCCCTTGCCGTGGGTTAAGACCCCACCTGTTCCGTGGTTTCATTAATGTTCTGATCACTGTAAAACAATCGCGTCTATCCACCACAATCACCAATTCCAGCCACTCACTCCTCTATTACTTTATTAAATTGGGTTTACTCTATTCTCACCATACTGCATTAACACTGCCTTTAAATATGGACATTTCTTATTATTGTTATTACAGGAGGGCCCAGCTTTACAGTGTTTTGCTAATGCAATGATTTTCAACAATACCCATATGAGAAAGTACTTGTGGGGGGGGGGGGGGGACTTAAATGCTTATAGTGTACAGATTAATCAAAACTAAGCAGTAAACCCACAAGGGTCATACAGCACTGTGCGGTGTATAGAAATATACCTAGTTTGATAAGTCTTACCGTAGCCAGCTGGCCAAGTGGCTTACACACTGGCCTGGAGCTTTAGGACTCACTTGCTGTGGGTTCAAACCTCACCTGTTTGTTAGCAGTTGTGTTATTACTATTTTGTGAGTCAAAACAATAATGGATAATTCTGTAACCAGCGGACATTGTCCATTGTTCCAAATCAAAAAACTCAGCAGATTTTGTTCTGTATTTCTGAAATCTTTTAGACTGGTTTACCATATTATCAGTTTATCTGCTAGAGCTCAGGTTGCAGCCAGCCATGCTCGTCTTGCTCTGCGCTGCACTGTGGAGGGATGGGATGCAGCTGCTGCAGTGCTGATGTGTGAAGAAGCTCTGGCGGCACACTCGGGCTACTCCCTGCTCCACGTCATTCCAACCCCACACCTACCACCACACTGTGACTTACACACGCTCTTAGGAAGAAAGGTAAGGCAAATATATTTAATTCTTGTGCAGTACTGAACACTTGCGTGTCATTTAGCATTAAATCAACACAAATACATAAATGAATGTGTGTAAAAGGTCTGTAACATGTTGAGTTGTTGGCCGTAAGTCAGCAAGTTTAGACAATAGGTGAAATATCACCACCATTTCTACCAGGGATAAATCCAAGAGGGCCCCGCTGGACAATACCTTGGAGTCCAGCTTGCGCTAGACTTTGAGCCAAGGCAGCCAGTTTTCAGGGAGAAGGCTTACAGCTTTTCATCTCATCCCCTGCATGCATCAGCCTTACTAGATATATTAACAATGCAAGGAATTCGCAAGAGCAGGCGAAATATACACAAACACTGACCTCTGGCTGAAGGAGACTCGAACCTACTAACCTTGGAACAAGGTACACAGTGCTGATGCATGCAGGGGATGAGATGAGAAGCTGTAAGCCTTCTCCCTGAAAGCTGGCTGCCTCGGTGGGATACGGCCGGTGTGGACCCTCGACCAACGCTATTAATCCGTTCCTGAGAGCTCATCGTTAGTTGAAATCATCGTTAGTCGAGTTAATTTTCCCCATAAGAAATAATGGAAATCAAATTAATCCGTTCTAACACCCCAAAGTATTGAAAAAAAAAATTTTACCACATGAAATATTAATTTTAATACACACAAACTGAAGAAGACATGTACAATTACATGACACTTACCTTTATTGAAGATCTGGTGATGATTGATGGGATGGGAGGAGGGGAGAGTGTGGATGGTGTTAGTGTTTAGAAGGGGAATCCCCTTCCATTAGGACTTGAGGTGGCAAGTCCTTTTCTGGGGTTACTTCCCTTCTTCTTTTAATGCCACTAGGACCAGCTTGAGAGTCACTGGACTTCTGTCGCACAACATATCTGTCCATATAGGCCTGTACCTCTCTTTCTTTTATGACTTGCCTAAAGTGGTTCACAACAGTGTCATTGTACAGGTTGCCAACACGGCTTGCAGTAGCTGTGTTAGGGTGATTTTCATCAAAAAAGGTTTGCACTTTAAGCCACATTGCACAGATTTCCTTAATCTTTGAAGTAGACAACTTCTTCAGTTTCTCTATCCCCTCCTCCTGAGCAGTTTCCTCAGGTCTGGCCTCTTGCTGTTGAAGATGATCTTGCAGCTCATCAGTGGTTAGTTCTTCATTGTCCTCCTCCACCAACTCTTCCACATCCTCCCCACTAACCTCCAACTCCAAGGACTTCCCCAATGCCACAATTGATTCCACAACTGGCATAGGCTTCTCAGGGTTAGCCTCAAATCCTTCAAAATCCCTTTTGTCTACACATTCTGGCCACAGTTTCTTCCAAGCAGAGTTCAAGGTCCTCTTAGTCACTTCCTCCCAAGCCTTACCTATAATATTTACACAATTGAGGATGCTAAAGTGATCTCTCCAAAACTCTCTTAGAGTCAATTGAGTTTCTGAGGTCACTACAAAGCACCTTTCAAACACAGCTTTTGTGTACAGTTTTTTGAAGTTTGCAATGACCTGCTGGTTCATGGGCTGCAGGAGAGGAGTGGTATTAGGAGGCAAAAACTTGACCTTGATGAAGCTCATGTCCCCAGAAAGTCGCTCTACCAAGTCTGAAGGATGATCAGGAGCATTGTCTAATACCAGGAGGCACTTAAGGTCCAATTTATTTTCCAGGAGGTAATTTTTCAGAGTGGGGGCAAATGCATGGTGTAACCAGTCATAGGAAAAGTCCCTAGCGACCCATGCCTTACTGTTTGCCCTCCACATCACACACAAATTAGCCTTGAGGACATTGTTTTTCCTGAACACTCTGGGAGTTTCAGAGTAGGTCCTGCTTGGCATTTTCTTCCAAAACAGGCCTGTTTCGTCACAATTAAACACTTGTTCAGGTTTCAGTCCTTCAGCTTCTATGTACTCCTTGAATTCCTGCACATATTTTTCAGCTGCTTTGTGGTCCGAACTGGCAGCCTCACCATGCCTTATCACACTATGTATGCCACTACGATTCTTAAATCTCTCAAACCAACCTTTGCTGGCCTTAAATTTACTCACATCACCACTAGTTGCAGGCATTTTTTTAATTAAATCGTCATGCAACTTCCTAGCCCTTTCACATACGATCGCTTGAGAGATGCTATCTCCTGCTATCTGTTTCTCGTTTATCCACACCAATAACAGTCTCTCAACATCTTCTATCACTTGCGATCTCAGTTTCGAAAACATAGTTGCACCTTTGGCAAGAACAGCTTCCTTGATTGCCGTTTTCTTGGCCACAATAGTAGTGATGGTTGATTGGGGTTTTGTGTACAACCTGGCCATGTCAGAGACACGCACTCCACTTTCA
This sequence comes from Cherax quadricarinatus, assembly GCF_038502225.1. Lineage (NCBI taxonomy): Eukaryota > Metazoa > Arthropoda > Malacostraca > Decapoda > Parastacidae > Cherax > Cherax quadricarinatus. The sequence goes on along the minus strand of NC_091362.1, from coordinate 7,896,393 downwards.
TACTTAGCAATGATCTCTTTCTTCATATCCATAGTGATTCTCACCCTTTTTGCTATAGGGTTGGCACTAGAAGCTTTCTTGGGGCCCATGGTGATTTATTTTGCAGGTACAATCACTGTGCTCTTGGGAGATTCTGAAGAGAAGTTGCAGAGATTGGTGGATGAATTTGGTAGGGTGTGCAAAAGAAGAAAATTAAAGGTGAATACAGGAAAGAGTAAGGTTATGAGGATAACAAAAAGATTAGGTGATGAAAGATTGAATATCAGATTGGAGGGAGAGAGTATGGAGGAGGTGAACGTATTCAGATATTTGGGAGTGGACGTGTCAGCGGATGGGTCTATGAAAGATGAGGTGAATCATAGAATTGATGAGGGAAAAAGAGTGAGTGGTGCACTTAGGAGTCTGTGGAGACAAAGAACTTTGTCCTTGGAGGCAAAGAGGGGAATGTATGAGAGTATAGTTTTACCAACGCTCTTATATGGGTGTGAAGCGTGGGTGATGAATGTTGCAGCGAGGAGAAGGCTGGAGGCAGTGGAGATGTCATGTCTGAGGGCAATGTGTGGTGTGAATATAATGCAGAGAATTCGTAGTTTGGAAGTTAGGAGGAGGTGCGGGATTACCAAAACTGTTGTCCAGAGGGCTGAGGAAGGGTTGTTGAGGTGGTTCGGACATGTAGAGAGAATGGAGCGAAACAGAATGACTTCAAGAGTGTATCAGTCTGTAGTGGAAGGAAGGCGGGGTAGGGGTCGGCCTAGGAAGGGTTGGAGGGAGGGGGTAAAGGAGGTTTTGTGTGCGAGGGGCTTGGACTTCCAGCAGGCATGCGTGAGCGTGTTTGATAGGAGTGAATGGAGACAAATGGTTTTTAATACTTGACGTGCTGTTGGAGTGTGAGCAAAGTAACATTTATGAAGGGATTCAGGGAAACCGGCAGGCCGGACTTGAGTCCTGGAGATGGGAAGTACAGTGCCTGCACTCTGAAGGAGGGGTGTTAGTGTTGCAGTTTAAAAACTGTAGTGTAAAGCACCCTTCTGGCAAGACAGTGATGGAGTGAATGATGGTGAAAGTTTTTCTTTTTCAGGCCACCCTGCCTTGGTGGGAATCGGCCGGTGTGATAATAAAAAAAAAAAAAAAAAAAAATAACAATCACTAAGAACGCTGTGATAATATGAAATGTTCCGATTGTATGTTTGGATGCGACCGCGGTGGCTGGCTTGTAAACACTGGCACCCACGGGACAGGTGAGGCGTGCTCAGGCCACATGTGGACGCGTCTCGAACGGAACAAATCGTGTTGGTCAAGTTTTTTAGCGCTAGTCGAGGCAAAATTTTTGCATTAAAATGTATCGCTAGTCGGAGTTAACATTATACGATGCCAGTGTCAGTTGAGGGTCCACTGTATATATACCTCCTGGGGACAAATCTAACACCACTATTGTGGTATGGTACTCAACTTTTGAGAGGTTGACCAATAAAGCGTAAAAGTTTATGATGGATGAAAGATAGCGTAGGGTACATTCCAGGACAAGTGGGAAAGAGGATGAAGGGTGTTTTTGACAGGTAGAGACCTGAGCACCTAGCTGGCATGTGTGAGCACATTACCTCAGAGTGAGTTTCAACAAATGTTTGTAGGGCTGCTAAAGTGTAAGCAGGGTACCATTTTTGCATTTTAGTGATCATTTGTGATGTATGTGCATTTTTGGAAAGGAATGAGTTATGCCAAATCTGTTTCTCTTCTTTGGATCATCCTGGCTTAGCATGGAACATTTTATTTGTTAAAACAACTGCCCTGTATAAATAAGATGCAATTAATAATATACTTGATCTCATCAAACCTCTGTGCAGTACTATATAATATACAAATTGTAAATTTATTTTAGTATTAAAAATTACTATTACACTTTCAATTATTTAAGAAGAATAATGTCTTAGAATGCCAGGTAAATTACTATTTAAATAAATTCCATTATTTTATTTGACATTAACCTAATCATAATTAATTTTAAATCTATGATTCTAATTGATTTGAGACTAATTTGGGAAGATCATCACAAATTATTTAACCTACCTCAAGAAAATTACAGTAGAACCTCAGCTGTCAAATTTAATTCGTTCCCGACGTCAATTTGACAACCAAAATGGATGACAGCCAAAGCAATTTTCCCATAAAGAATAATGTAAATAGAATTAATCCATTCCAGACCCCAAATGATATAATAATTTATTAAATCTGTACTACTACATAAAACTGTAAAAATGAATACCAAAAGAAACTAACTGAAATACTGTACAGTAAATGAAATTTAACTGCCTCTCACCTGTCAGAGGAGAGCATACTGGAAGCAGGAGATGGAGGAGAGGAGGGGATATGCTACAGCTTGGAAGATGAGTCATCTTCTATTGTCAGGCAACTGTCCTTCTGATGTTATTTCTCTTCTTTGTCTCTTTGCACCACTAACACCTTGTTCTGGCTCACTGGTTCTTTGTCTCACTAAAAACCTGTCCAGTGAGGTTCAAATCAAAATAAAAAGTTTATTTCTTTGCAAAGGTTACAATGTGTGTTTACATTTCATAATATGACAGGTATAAAGAAAGCCAATATCATGCTGAGGCATTTTGGGCAGACTTAACCTAATACTTAAAGACTGCTTAAGTCTAGACAAACTTTAAATATTCAATATTTGACTCAATTATTAATATGAGGTAGTACAATTTATAATACAAACATACATTTTTAGCTTTGTAATAATGGTTTAATAGCAGTGGCTGCTCATAGCGCCAGTAACTGTACTATCGAACCACATCAAACTTCTATTTTTCATCATTTCTTTTATCTTGTTTCAACCAAAAAATTAAAAATTCACTTATAAATACATGGAAAACAACATACAAGATATTTTTCCAGTAATATATTTGTCAGTTGCAAATTACTTTAGCTTGAGGTTGATGAAGTCATACGTCTGGCAGTGAGCATCTGGGGGGACTGCAGCTCTGCAGCTCCTATGGACGAGCTGCCACTGTTTAATCTTTTCAGGGTCGAGAGGCCCTCTCCTAAACTCGTTCTTAGGGTCGAAAATTTTTTGGGAAAAAAAAAAAAAAAAAATTTTCTTATGAAATGATAGATAATCTTTTCCTGATCATAATGACACCAAAAGTATGAAATTTGATGGAAAACTTACGGAATTATGCTCTCACGAAGTTAGTGGTCTCGACGATGTTTACGTATCGGCAATTTTGCCCACTATGAGCCCTATTTTTGGCCAATTCCTGTGTACTAGTCGACAAAAATAATATTTATTTCGCTAGAACTCCATTTTTTCTATCGAATGAGTACAAGAAACCACCCATTTACCAATTTCAGCTGTCCAATAAAGTGGTTAGAAATTGGCAATTTTGCCAATTTCACACAAATTTCAGAAGATGCCAATTTCCAAATAGGGTCCAGAATAAACAAGACAGACATTCCTGGCACTAAAATAACAAGTTCTCTGTTCGTTAGTCACATCCCCAGGCCCCTCTTATATTTCTTTTGCTTTCCACTTTGAGTTTTTATTCTCACAAAAAATAGAAGATTTACTGTTATGCAGACTACTGCATTAGTGTAGAAATGGTATAAATAATATCAGCACACTTGTGAAAGAATATTAGACTCACCATTTGATGTGTATTGGACGCTTGGCATGATTTGTTTACTTTTGAACTTTGGTAAAAATCGAACATTTCTGCTACTTTGAGCTCAATTTCAAGGTACTTTTCATTGTGAAACCAATCAAAATCATCGCAATTTCTGTAATATGTCTTCCATTCTATAAAATGAGATCAGGAAAACTAGAAAACAACCATAAATACCATACGAAAATGCAGTGCAAAGTTGCTGTTTTAATCCAAAAACACGGTCAAAGTTTTTTTTTTTTCTCAGTACACACTGTGTGATGCAGGATTTTTTTTATACTGCGCACACTGACCACATAGACCCATTCTTTCATATGTAGGCCTACCAGCTTTCTCTCGCTAGATTTGAAGGCGCTAGAATTTAGGCGTTCTAGTACGTCAATAACCCTGGTGCGTAAGCCGTACTAGTACGTTGGAAACCCTGAAAGGGTTAATAGATAAGGGATAATAAAATATTTGGGAGAGTTGCTCCAAATTTGGTTAGAGATTAGCATAGCATGGGTATGGTTATTATTGAGATGAGATGAATTTTAAGCATAGTCCTAAAGTGATTTGTAGGCAGGGGACCTTTTGCTGGTTTGGGCAAAGAGTTCCAGATCTTCAGGCCCTTTATGTGCATTGCATTTTTGCATAGTGTGAGATGGACACGAGGGATATCATAGTGTTTTGTGCCTTGTGTTATGCCCGGTTATGCCTAGGTTGGGGAACCGGGGTAAATTACCCCCAAATGGGGTGAAAATGAAAATCTTGTGGTTAACGAAGGTTCAGTAGACATATAATTCATTGTACATAAATTTGTTTTGGGGTAATGCCCAAAAAAGTTTGTCAACCTCTGTTCTAACAACATATGGATGTGTGCCCACTGAAGTCAGTTTATAGTGAGCTTGTATATAACAGCCTTTGGCTCAACATTTGGCTACTCACTTCCTGGGTAAAACAACTGCAAGGTTCTAACTGAGCCTAACATGATATATCCACCTGTATTATTCATGCATAAGCTAGCATTACATTTATTATATTTTTCAGAATGATGAACGTATGATAAACTTCCAGAAGAACCTCGAGGACTTCATACACACACACACAGGTGACATACCAACAATACAGTAAAATAAAGAAAAGGCAAAGAAGTGCTTTAATCAGAAAACAGAATAACTTATCTTACAACTACTCAGATATGACGAGTGTGAAATGTTGAAAAACTAGCGAGATAAATATTTTTATTATAACCCAAATTCTCATGTACAGGCAGGCCCTGCTTTACAGCGTTTCGCTAATACAGTGGTTTACAATTATACCCATTCTTCATTTATTCAGACTGCCTACGATAAATATATTTACCACTTACTATGAGCAAAGGACAAAAATATTGTAAGTAATGTGTACTGTATTTGCATCTTTTAGGCATAGCTATATTGCTCACTTAATATATGATAGTGTAAACATGTTATCAGGCTTTTATATGCATTTGAAAGTGAAAAAAAGCTGAGATTCACTTTACAGCAGTAGCTCGGAACCTAACCTGCTATATAAGCTGGGCCCTCCTGTAGTAATATTTAAATCTAGTAATAAAACAAATTCTTTACTTTAGTAAACTTCACTTCAATCTAAAATATTTTAGGTAAAGTTTTTCAACCTCCTCTAGCTGCATGACCCTTATGGATTTAGGACTTTCTATGATGATGATAATCAACTACCTCTAGCCTTTTTAACATTCTCATATATTCATAAAACTGAGAAATTCACTAGCACAAAATAGTGTGAAAATAACAGGATCAGGAATTTGTTTTGCAAGTTTGGTTAACATTATTCTACTGAAGCTTGCAGCTTAAATTACCAATATAATGAATAAAAGAGGCACTTACCAGAAGCAGGTTGCATCCAGTCACTAGTGAGGGAATTACAGTGCTCTTCCAGCCTTGTAGTCACCCACGAGGCAAGTAGTCTTTCAGTATTGTAGTCATCAGTGAGGGAAGTACAGAAATGTACCAGTGTTGCAGTCACTGACTTGTGTAACTGCCCACTGCAGCATTTATACAATTCCCCAGCATTCAGCAATATACTACCGATTATAAACTTGCACAAATGCTCAGTAGAAGCTGTCCCACATGTCATGAGTCTCTCACTATTATTGATTAATTCATGGGATACATTATCATCAACAGACATCCATCTTTGTAAGATCTCCCTCACCAGGAGGTTATCTCCCTAATGCTCATGTTGGTGGCCTCTCAAATACCTTTTTATTACATTCCAGTTATTTTTAAATTTGTGAGAATCACTAAACTCTGTGGTCATACAATGCCTGAGGAATGGGAGGCAATCAGCTTAATACAGTGGGAGGGTAGCTCAAACTCCTTGAATGAAGAGCCTATCACCAGCATCAAAGCAGCTCGTACTGAAGGGACTACACCATGAGTTGTCACTACAATATGCTTATGATAAGTGAGGCATGCCTCACTAATATGGCAGGTTAGGTTCCAGACCATCACCATAAAGCAAATCACAGCCTTTTTTTTTTTCCACTTTCCAGTGCATATAAAAGCTTAAAAACATGCTTATACTATCATTTATTAAGTGCACAGTAGCACTAGGCCTAAATGATACAAAAGTAAAAATAAATATAAAATTGAAAACTGCTGAAAAATCATCTTAAGAGCAAGGCGTGCATTGAAATAACAAACATGAATATAACTGAAAAGAGCTGTATTAGTGAAGCAAGCACCATATTAATGAAGTATGCCTGTACAAAGTTAAAATATGCTGCAATATTGTCATATGTTCTCTCTCCTTCACTGACTTCTTTGCTTGAACTACTACTACTTGTCAGCCACCAACTTGACAAGTATAAATGGAAGTTAGTAAATATCAGCACTTAACATGGAGGTGTATGAAAACTCATCATTATATTCATGAGGAAGAACTAAACCTATTAGAGTCATACAGTATCTAGCAAATGGGAGGTAATTAGGTTTGATCTGAGGAAGGAGGGAACACTTTCAATTCTTTGGAGGTTGAGTCATTCACCAGCATTAAGGTATCCCTTCAAAAGAAAAGATGGGATGTAACATGTTAATCCAGAGTGTCTCATCAGACTGGGTCAGCAGTGTACACACAGGTGACCTGAATAAAATTACAAAAGTAGTGCCATCTACTTTATTTATTTTTTCTTCAACTTCCCATAAATTTGTTCATATATCATTATGTTATAGAATATCTAGCTATTTGTACAAGTTAAAAACTTACGAAATTACTCTACCGCAAAGTTAGCGATCCCGACACTATTTATGCACCAGCGATTTTGCCTATTTTGAGTCTGTTTTTTTTTTAGGCCAATTCAATTGTTCCAGTCAAAAAGACTTAGCTATTTCACTAGTGTACCTACCATTCTATCGATAGAGCACACGACACGACCCAGCCATCTATTTCAATTACCCAATAGTGATTAGTTTTGAGTAATTTGGCCAATTTCACACAAAATAAAATTAACAATTTTAGAAGTCCATAATAAATATAGACATTCTTGGAACTAAAATATTTCCTCTGTTCATTACTTATGTTCCCAGGCCTCTCCTATATTACACTTGCTTTCCATTTTGAATTTTAATTCACACTGTTATGCAGGCTACTTCATTGTAATAATTGTATAAATAATGTCAGTATTCATGAACATGCATTAAACAGCCAGTTGGACATGTGTTAGATGACCAACTGGGAGTGGCGTGATTAGTGTCTGCTGGAATATTAACAAAAATAGAATATTTCTGCTACTTTGAGCTAAATTTCAAGCTACTTCCAGTCCTGAAACCAATCAAAATCATCTCTATTTCTGTAATATATCTTCCATTCTATTAAATGATACCAAGAAACTGAGAATAAACCCATCCAGAGATACAATGCAAGGTCACTTATTTTGAACTATACACACAGTCAGTTTTGTTTTTACTATCATGCACTGCATAGGGCAGGATTTTTTTTTTTGTATGGTGCACACTCATTGCATAGACTCATTCTCTCAAATCTTGACCAAAATTTACCACTCACAGCTGATCCAGGTGAGCCGAGCTCATGCCGTAGTACTACTGCACAGATCCTGAGATCAAAGCCGTAGTACTATGGCACGGACCACAAAAGGGTTAATAAAGGTTTTGACATTTTAATCAGTAAACTGTCAGTCACATAGATCTATGTTGGTGGGGTCAGAGTTAATATTGTAGCTCTCTTTTAATTCACAATGCCTTCAAATTTTCTGCGAGTGACAAAATTTGGTGTAGACGCGAGAGAATAGGTCTGCACAGAATAAAAAAATCCTGCCCCATGTAACACTTGAGTTGGTTAGAGCACTGGAAATTGCCTCAAACTGGCCTCAAAGTGGGTGAAATCTGTTGCACAAAATGTTATATCTCTAACTTCGTGACTGTGGAATTCTGCAAGTATTCCATCAAATTTTGCATTTTTGTGTTATCTTTAGAAAGAGGTTTACCATTATAACTTTTTTTTTCAGATAAATAATATAATCAACTTGTAAGGATCATTTTTATTTTCATAATTTCTGACACAAAAGGGGTTCTCAGTTTGGGTGTTGTCAACAGTGGGATGGTTAATGAACTGCTATTGTATTTTTAGGACAAAATTACTAGAAATATTAATTTAGATTTAGCAATTTATATGCATTCAGTTTTGAGTATGTATTGTATGAGGGATTAGTTTTAATGACCTATTTGTATAATTCTGTTCAGCAATGAACTGGCAAAGTAAAACAACACAAGTGAGCACATTTATCTATCATAAACTAATAGGGATTAAACAGCACTTTAAGACTGGGAGGTAATTAGGTTCAATCCAAGGAAGGAGAACAGATTCATTTCCTTAGATTAAGATCTCCTCCAGTAGAAATAGAACACACTACCAGAGCAAAATATTATGTACATGCTCACTTTCCCAGTGATTGAATATTTGTAACCAAGAAAAACTGTCTTAATATTTTACAATTATAATAGTTCTTGTAAAAAAAAAAAAAAAAAAAAAAAAAAAAAAAAATCTTTCTACCCACTGTATAAATTTTCTTTGTGTAATGCAATGGAAAATATATGTAAAAGTATTTGCAATGAATTAATGAAACATTGATGTCATGTACATTGTTATAATTTTTATTTATAATTTGCATTGTTTCACAGACATTTATGTTCTACAGTATTTACACCTCTCATTGTTCTTTCAAAAGTTAACCATAAATAAGAATAAAATTACAAGGCTACAAAATCTTTAATATAAACAATGTACTATGCTGTATATGAAAATGAAGCTTAAGTTCAATATCTACAGAACTCTTCAATAAAACCTAAAAATTTTCAGTCTTCCACTAAACGTCATTTTCATAATCAGCAGGATTTTTCCGCATCAGCTGTTCATGTTTGGCTTCAACAGAAGTGTAGACCATGTATGCAACAATGAAAGCTGCAATTGAGAAAACAAAAGGCCAAATTAGCATCTTTACAAACACACTGTTGTGGTAAACTACAAAGATGAGTCTAAATAATACTTAAAAATAAATTGAAAAAAAATTATGAACTTGTGGAAAATCCTCAAGATGGCATTATTTTGCATAAATGAAAAAATCCAGAGCATTTAATCTCTGAAGAAACACCCCTCAAGGAAGGTTCCTTGATGTTGGCGAGGGGCTCTTGATTTAGGGAATTGGATCTGTGCTCCAGTTCCCCGAATTAAGCCTGAATGCCTTCCACACCCCCCCCATGCGCTGTATAATCCTCCGGGTTTAGCGCTTCCCCCTTGATTATAATAATAATAATAATAATCTGAAGAAACAGTATTTTAGATCTTGTAACTCTTACACACCACCACACAGCTATTAACCCAGTCTACTGGTAGTTGTATGCCTTATGCAAGACCACAACTTTACTGAAAAGAGTATACGTATAGTTCATTTGCATCCTAAATGGCACCACTATACTTTCACTGTCAATCCTGGTAACCCCATGTACAGTTTAATCAATACTCATTGTCCTGATATGGTTCCCATTCATAATACAATTTTGGATGGCCAAACTCCAGAAAATTATCACAGTATTATTCATAGAGGAAGTTTAAACCAGTAGAGACCATACAACACCTAGGCAATTGGAGGTAATCAGGTTTGATCTAAGAAAGGGAAACTTAGAAGATTCTAATTATTAACCTGGAGGACTAATAACCCAAAATAAACCAAGAAAGCCAGTGTTTCTTATGCCTACCTGAGTCCCTTTTATCATTTTACTGCAGGATGCAACCCACAACAGTTGGCTAATACCTCAAATGAATAAGGGCAACAGGTGACAGGAAAAAATGCACAAGATTTCTACACATCCCAGGTTTGAACCAGATTCCTTCATCTGTTAGCCAATGGTGCTATTAGCCCCAATTCCTTGGATCAAGAACCTTTAACCAGTATCAAAGAAGAAGGACTCAGGAGAATTATGCTAAAATTGTGGGTTATTTTCGTGTATAGGATGAGACTGTTATGATCTCAGAGATACTGCTGAAATGTGCTCTAGTAATATTATACATACATAGTCTATTGTTGTCATTTCTGATCACTAGAAAATCATATTCTTCAGGCTATGCATAAATCCTTGGACATCCATACTTGTAGCGAATGCACAATGTAAAGACCTCACTGAAAGTGTGCATACATTGTAGACTCCCTTCTTCTGCAACAACCGATTATAATTACTGACCTCCACCACCATCTTATATTAGGAAAATCTGATGCATTTCTTGCATTTTTTGACCTGAATAACTTTGTGGACTTCCAAGTCACATCTCTAGTTCTCCCCTTAACCAAAACATGCAAATCACTTGATATACAAGCTCATTTTATCACAAGATTGTCTATCACTCTAAACACACCAATAGTTGAAAATTTTATGTGAAAATCTGAATAGAAGAATGAAAACTGTCCAGCAATTTCCTCAGAGCTTGCTACCACAGAATGGAATGCTGCTCTCTAAGCTGATGTTAACAACCAATTAAACACCTTCACTAAGCCCACTCTGAATTTCCTAAACAAGTACGTTCTTCATTGGCTGTATGCATCTCAATGTTCAGATCAGCCTTAGTTTTTCACTGCAGTGAGGCAGCTAATGCTAAGTGCAAGACTTACTGGAACTGCAAAAGGGTAGATAGTGTTGAAATTTGAAGAGAACTTGCAAAATTAACAGTAAAAATTACTAGCATGAATAAAACAAATAGTACTAACACACCAATTAAAAGATCCATTAAACTCTTAATATTAGAAGACACTCCTAAAATTTCTCCAAGATCTTTGTCCCCCTGGTAATTAAATTCTCTCATATCATAGGATTAAAAATTGTGCTTTAACCCTTTGAGGGTCGACAGGCCCTCTCCGAAACTCGTTCTCAGGGTCGGCCAAATTTAAAAAAAAAAAAAAATTATTTTCTCTTATGAAAAGATAGAGAATCTTTTCCCGATCATAAAAACACCAAAAGTTTGAAATTTGATAGAAAACTTACGGAATTATGCTCTCGCAAAGTTAGCGGTCTCGGCGATGTTTACGCATCGGCGATTTTGCCCACTTTGAGCCCCATTTTCGGCCAATTTCACTGTACTAGTCGACAAAAAACATGAATATTTCGCTAGAACTCCATTTTTTCTATCGAATGGGTGCAAGAAACCACTCATTTATGAAATTCAACTATCCAGTACAGTGGTCAGAATTTAGCAATTTTGCCAATTTCACACAAATTTCAAAAGATGCCAATTTCCGAATAGGGTCCAGAATAAACAAGAAAGACATTCCTAGCACTAAAATGACATTTCCTCTAGTCATTAGTAACGTCTCAAGGCCCCTCTTATATTCTTTTGCTTTCCACTTTGAATTTTTATTTTCACAAAAAATATAAGATTTACTGTTATGCAGACTACTGCATCGTGTATACCCCCGCATACCCCCGGCCGGGGGTATGGTTTATTTGCAATCGTGTCATTACGATTTCTTAAGTCAGACTACTGCATTAGTGTAAAAAATGGTATAAATATTATTGGTGCACTTGTGAAAGAATATTAGACTCGCCAGTTGACGTGTATTGCACGCTTGGCACGATTTGTGTACTTTTGAAGTTTGGTAAAAATCGAACATTTCTGCTACTTTGAGCTCAATTTCAAGGCACTTTTCTTTGTAAAACCAGTCAAAATCATCTCAATTTCTGTAATATGTCTTCCATTCTATAAAATGAGACCAAGAAAACTAGAATACAACAAAAAATACCATACGAAAATACACTGCAAAGTCGCTGATTTATTAAAAAAAAATGGTCAAAGTTTTTTTTTCTCATTATGCACTGTGTGCTGCAGGATTTTTTTTAGACTGTGCACACTGACCACATAGACCCATTCTTTCATATGAAGGCCTACCAGCTTTCTCCCACTAGATTTGAGGCCGCTAGAATTTATGAGTACTAGTACGTCAAAAACCCCTACGCGTAAGACGTACTAGTACGACGAAAACCCTCAAAGGGTTAAATAATGAGATATTCATATTTCTTTTAAACATGCCTCGGTGGGAGATGGCCGACTTGTTGGAAAAAAAAATGCCTTCATATTTTTACTGAATTCTCACACCATAAATTTGGGGAAAAGTTTGAAATTGGGCTAGTTCCACATGGAAAACTTCCCTATGCCATGAGCTCCTCCCTTATCTTAGGAGGCCTAGCTTAAGTCAAGTCCACTCCACTTCTGTTTACACCTATCCACACAGCTTGTAGACATATCCCATACCATTCTCTCTCATGTTTATCACTCCATAATTTGGATTTTAACATCATCCCAACTCATCTCTGCAAAACAGCTTCTCCTCACTAAGCAATGTACTCAAATCAAATCAAAGTTTATTCTCTAGAAGGATTACAATGCGGGGTTTACAGATTTTGGTTATTGTATGGTTTACAAGTAATAAAATACTAATTACAGAGGGGCCACTAGAACACCTAGCAAGGCTAGGCATTTCGGGCAAACTTAGATTAATTCTTAACCCTAAATTATTACAAATTGTGGAATAAGTTGACTAAATACTAAGTGACTAAATACTAGTTTGTGAGTCTAGCAATGTGAATGCTTTTGTTTTGGCACAATACATAGTTTCTATATTGGAGTATCACAGGCAAACTTGAGACTAGTTAGGAATCATTATTTTAAGAGTAAGATACGTATTTCTGTGCTTATAGTCAAATGGGTGAGTGAGTGAGTGAGTAAGTGTGAACTACCAGGTGGTTTTTATGTAGTTAGTTGATGGGGTGCATCAGGGAGATAAGATGTTTTCTAACGGTAGTTTTGAAGGTGATGAATGTGTCTGCAGTTCTAGAGTTTTCAGGTAGGGTGTTCCAGATTTTAGGGCCTTTGACATACATTGAATTTTTGTATAGATTTAGTCGGACACGGGGAATGTCGTAGAGATGTTTGTGTCTGGTGTTATGCTTGTGGGTCCTGTCACAACTATCAAGAAAGCATTTTAGGTCAAGGTTAACATTGGAATTTAAGGTCCTGTATATGTAGATTGCACAGTAATAAGTGTGGATGTTCTGAACAGAGAGTAAGTTTAGATCTATGAAGAGTGGGGGGGGGGGGTGTTGCCAGGGATAGGATTTAGTGATTATTCTTACTGCAGCTTTTTGTTGAGTTATTATTGGCTTTAACCCTTTGACTGTCGCAACCCCCAATCCTGAGGGGTCTCCTGGTGTTGCAAAATTTAAAAAAAAAAAATGATTTTTTCTTACGAAATGATAGAGAATCTTTTCCTGATTGTAATGACACCAAAAAAACGAAATTTGATGGAAAACTGACGGAATTATGCTCTCGCGAAGTTAGTGACCTCGGCGCTGTTTACAAATCGGCGATTTCGCCCACTTTGAGCCCTATTTTCGGCTAATTCCATTGTTCCAGTCGCCCAAACTCATAGCTATTTCTTTAGAACTCCATTTTTTCTATCGATTGAGTACAAGAAACTGCCCATTTACCGATTTCAACTACCTAATAATGTGGTCAGAAATTTGAAATTTGGCCAATTTCACGAAAACTAAAAAATATGACAATTTCAAAATAAGGTCCAGGATGAACAATGCAGACATTCCTGGCTCTAAAATAACATTTTCTTTGCTCATCGTCATGTCTCCAGGCCCCTCTGATATTACTCTTGCTTTCTATTTAGAATTTTTATTCAAAAAAAAATAGAAGACTTACTATTATGCAGACTACTGCAATACTGTAATAATTGTATAAATAACATCAACCCATTCATGACTGCATATTAGAATGGCTAGTTGGACATTTATTGGACAATGGCATCATTTGTTTACTTTTGAACATTGGCAAAAATCAAACATTTCCCCTACTTTGAGCTCCATTTCTAGGTTCTTTTTATAGTAAAATCAGTCAAAATCACCTCTATTTCTATAATATGTTTTCCATTCTATCAAATGAGACCAAGAAAACGAGAATACAACCATAAATACTATACGAAAATAGACCACAAAGTCGGCATTTTAATTAAAAAAAAACGGTCGGAGTTTTTTTTTCTCATTATGCACTGCGTGCTCCAGGATGTTTTTTATATGGTGCACACTGACCACACAGACCCATTCTCTCACATGTGGGCCTACCAGCTTTCTCCTGCTTGATTTGAAGCTGCTAGAATTTATGAGTACATGTATATATACGTCAAACACGGTACCTCGTAAGACGTATATATACGGCCGCGACAGTAAAAGGGTTAAGTGTATTGCTGCAGTTGAACCCCAAGCACAAATAGCATAGGTGAGGTATGGATAAATGAGTGAATGGTATAGCGTGAGAAGGGCATTTTGCGGCACGTAGTACCGTATCTTGGAGAGGATCCCAACTGTTTTGGATACTTTTTTTGATACGTGTTGGATATGGGTGCTGAAATTCAGGTTGCTGTTGAGGTATAGGCTTAGGAATTTGCCCTCATTATGTCTGGCAATTAGAGTGCTGTCAATCTTTATGTTTAGTTGTGCAGCGCCTGCTCTGCTACCAAACATAATATAGTAGGTTTTGTCTGTGTTAAGTGTAAGTTTATTGGCTGTCATCCAAGTTGATATTTTGAGCAGCTCCTCATTAACAATGGTGTTGAGGGTGGCAAGATTAAGGTGAGAGATGACATAAGTCATGTCGTCAGCAAAGAGAATGAGTTTCAGGTGTTGAGATACGTTTGGAAGATCATTGATGTAAATGAGGAAGAACAGGGGTCCAAGGACACTTCCCTGTGGAACTCCAGTATCAAGTGGCCGTGTTGATGATGCTGTGTCTTTAACCCTTAAATGGTCCAAACGTATATATACGTTTTTTCAACATCTGAAAGTATGTAAAAAAATGTAGATCTTCTTTTTTGTTTTACATTTGAAAATGTGTAAAAAAAACTTTTATCCACTTTTTTTTTGTTATATTTGAAAAATTGTAAAAAAAAGTAGATCTACTTTTGTAGCTCTACGAATTTGAACGTCGATCTGTTTGGACCGTTTAAGGGTTAATGATGACATACTACCTATTTGTAAGGTAGGATTTGAAATATGCAAGTGCATGGCCTCTTATACCATAATGGTTAAGTTTGTGGAGTAGGATGCCATGGTCTACTGTGTCAAAAGCTTTTCTTAGGTCAATAAAAATTCCTAGTGGATATTCCTTATTTTCCAATGCTGTGTAAAGCAGATCTAGCATTTTTACAATTGCATCATTAGTGCTTTTATTTTTCCTGAAACCAAATTGGCAGGGGTTAAGTATGTTTTGTGCTCTACTCGTTTACTGACACTCAGACTTACGATGGGCTCTCTGACCAGTATGCATACCTAAATAATGTATAAAAGAGCTGATTTCCTCTATTCTGTTTATTACAATACGTATACAGTACACTACTGTATAACTGTTTAAAAATATACCAAAAATGTTATAAATGGTGCAAAGGTGACTTTAAAACAAATCAAACATGGCTGACACAAACCCACTACCATTATAGTATGCTCTTCACAATGAATTCATTTACTGATGTGGTCCTAGCAATGAAACTTCGTTGGTAAGTGAGAAGTGGTATTTCCATGGCACTAGAATACCAGTGATGCTGAAGGTGCCAGGATGAAGCTTAAGCTTGAAATTAGGCCTGTTCTGAACAAAAACCAATAAAGTACCTGCACACATGTGGTAGGAATGAATCACAAGTTGTTTAATTAGAAAGAATAAGGTAAACATGAAAGCACATGAATTGAGTGATCTGGACTAACGTGCTGATAAAATAATGAAGAGATTAAATACAGCTAAATAAAACGGAAAGGTTACTGAATGAGTGATCAAGCAAAAAACAAAAAGTGACTCATTTAGTGCACTCATGATACAAGAGAAAACTATAAAAAGTGTTAGCATTCTCCTAGATTGTTTAGCAGTTTTAAAATGTGCAATTGGCCTCATAACATAAAATTTAAAGGAAAAAGTGCTTCTGCTAACCACACTGCCACAGAAAGTTTCCTTGCTGGGCTGAAAAAATTATTCCTGAGGATGGTTACAAGTTTTAACATGTGTTTAATGCTGATGAGACAGGCTTTCTTTTGGAAGTTGTCATCATAAGCTTATAGAAATAAGCAAGAGAAAAATGTACTTGATTTTAAGGCAGCAAAGGATTGTCTGAGCTTGCTGTGTGCTAATGCATCAGGTGATTATTTATCACTCCCATAATACTGGATACTACACATGTAGGGTGGTGCAGAAAAAGTCTTGCAACAATGGATTATGATACAGACTGGAGTGCCAAAGGTCCAGCATAAATTTAACATTGCAGATGCAATAGCCAACTTTACGTAAACTGCACTAGATGAAGTGCTGCAATTAACATTACATCTACCATCCGACTTACAACCTGCTTGACATACGACCATTTGACCTACGATTGTGTTTTCTATGCCAAATTTCTGGGAAATAAACAACTGTTTGTGTTGTACACAGTGTTTATCCTAAACCTTACAGTATAAAATACAGTACTAACAGCATAAAAAGTAAAATAAAAAATGAAATACCAAAATAAAACAATAAAATAAAGTCATTAAAAAATGTGATGTTGATATTCAGTAAGGTTAGACTTACGTCCATTTCGACCTACACCCAGTTTGTTGGAACCGAACTCCGTTGTAAGTCGGATGGTATCTTTACAGTGAACCCCCACTGTTCAACGGCTGCAACTTTCGTGAAAACCGACTTTCTGCAACTTTTTTTTGCCAAAATATAGCCTCGCGGTTCATGATTGGCCTTGTGAATCAGCGACTGTCCGGTACGCGTCCGCCGTCGGTGCACTCACAAAGCCAGTCTCCCACACCATTCACACTCAGTGTGCCATTGCTTACCAGCGAGTGACCATCACCCCACGGGTTCTTACGATACATTTCATAATAATCCATTGTTTTTTGTGCTTGCAACTGCTTAATAAGTCACCATGGGCCCCGAAGAAAGCTAGTGCCAGCCCTTTGGTAAAGAAAGTGAGGAACATGATCAAATTCAAGAAAGAAATCATTGAAAAATATGAAGGTGAAGTGCGTGTTACAGAGCTTGCCAGGATGTATGGCAAACCCCATTCAACCATCACTTTGATTGTGGCGAAGGGAAAGGAAATAAAGTGTGCTGTTGTTGCAAAAGGGGTAGATATGCTGACAAAAAAGAGATCGCAAACCCTCGAAGAAGTAGAGAGGTTATTGTTGGTGTGGATTACCCAAAAACAGTTAGCAGGAGATAGTATTATGCAGCTGATAATTTGTGAAAAGGCAAGGCAGTTGCATGACGACTTTGTAAAGAAAATGCCTGCAATGAGTGGTGATGTTTGTGATGTTAAGGCCAGCAAAGGCTGGTTTGAGAGATTTAAGAAGCGTAGTGGCATACAGTGTGGGGTAAGGCATGGTGAGGCTGCCAGTTCAGACAAAAGGGTAGCTGAGAAGTTTGTACGGGAGTTTAAGGGGTACGTAGACACTGAAAAATTCAAATGCCAACAAGTGTTCAATTGTGATGAAACAGGCCTGTTTTGGAAAAAATGCCAGAGAACCTACATCACGCAGGAGGAAACGGCACTCCCAGGACACAAGCCTATGAAATACAGGCTAATTCTCATGTTTTGTAGTAATGCTAGTGGGGATTGCAAAGTGAAGCCTTTACTGGTCCATCGCTCAGAAAATCCCAGTGTGTTCAAGAAAAACAGTGTCGCCAAGAGTAAATTCTGTGTGATATGGAAGGCTAACAGTTAGGCATGGGTCACAAGGAAAATTTTCCTTGATTGGTTTAATGAAGTGTTTGGTACCAGTGTGAAGAAATACCTTCTGGAAAATAAATTGAAACTCAAGTGCCTCCTGGTAATGGACAATGCTCCTGCTCATTATCCAGACTTGGAAAAGCAAATGGTGGAGGAGTTTTGTTTTATTGCAGTGAAGTTCTTGGCCCCTAATACAACTCCTCTCCTCCAGCCCATGGACCAGCAGGTCATTTCAAACTTCAAAAAACTGTACACCAAAGCAGCGTTTCAAAAGCACTTTGAAGTGACCTCACACTGAACTGATCCTAAGAGTTCTGGAAAGACCATTTCAATATCCTCCATTTCATAAACCTTATAGGTAAGGCTTGGGAGGGAGTGATTTGCAGGACTTTGAACACTGCTTGGAGAAAATTGTGGTCAGAATGTGTACAAGAGAGAGACTTTGAAGGGTTTGGGGCTGACCCTGAGGAGCATATGTCAGTTGTGGAAAGTATTGTGTCACTGGGGAATTCCATGGGGTTGGATGTGAGTTTGGAGGATGTGGAAGAGTTGGTGGAGGACCACGATGAAGAGCTAACCACTACAGAGCTGCAAGAGCTTCATCTGCAACAGCAACAGACCACAGCTCAGGAAATTGCTTCAGAGGAGGGAGAGTGATAGAGGAAGGTGCCTTCTTCAAAGATTAAGGACATTTGTGCAAAGTGGACTGAAGTGCAAACATTCATGGATGAACTTCACCCTGACAAAGGTGTTGCAGGCCGTGTTGGCAACATGTACAATGACAGTGTTGTGTCCCACTTCAGACAAATCTTAAAGAAACGCCAGAAACAGAGCTCTCTGGACAGATATTTTGTGTGACAGGGGTCCAGTGACTCAAGTTGTTCCTAGTGGCATTAAAAAGCAAAGAAGGGAAGTAACCCCAGATAAGGACTTGGTACCTGAAGTCTTTATGAAAAGGGATTTCCCTTCCAAACAATAGTGCACCTTCATCCTCTCCCCTCCTCCATCCACCCAGAAGTCTTTAGTAAAGGTAAGTCTAATGTTGTTATTATTTTATATATGTATGTACTTGATTTCTCATTGTTTTCTGTATGTAATTTTATTTAATTTGAAAAAAATATTTTTTTTTTTAAATATTTTTGGGTGTCTGGAACGGATTAATTTTATTTCCATTATTTATGGAGAAAATAGTTTCGCCATTCGGCAATTTCATCCTTCAGCAGACTCTCTGAAACGGATTAATCATGAAACTCTGGGGTCCACCGCAAATGCATTGTGGAGAAAATTGTGGACTAGTGCAATTAATAACTTTGCAGGTTTTCCCACCAGTAGAGGGTCAGGTTGAAGAAATTACTGATCTAGCAATGAGTGCCAGGTGGAGGCTTTGAAGATATGGAGTTGGAAGACTTGAATAAACAATTAGACAATGATGAACAGACTGCAAAGTATATGTTGGAGTTTAAATCTCAGATAGAAGGGAGGCAGAGAACAGAAGAGGATGAGGAAGCAGAAACCAAACCAAGGTTGTCAATGCAAGACCTACACAAGATGCTGCATGGTAATGGTGAAATTGCAGATGCTTTCACTGAAAAGGACTCTGACTCGAAGGAAGAATGATGATTTACTGCTGGGAAAAAACACAACAGAGAAACATGACAGAATTCCTGAGGACTTCAGTAAGCAATAACTGCCTTAACCTCAGCCCATGAGCTACAGCCATCCATCTCATCCCATGCACCACAGGCATTCACCTCAACCCAGAAGGGCCCTAGTAACCCTCTCCATTGACATCCAAGTCAATGGGCATCAACAACCAAAATCTAAAGTACAGTAAAAAATTATTTTTTACATAATCTTTTAAACTTAAACTGTGTACATAATGTAAACTTGATTGGTCACAGATTTTGCATTGAGCTCTACCCATTTTTTGAAGAAGCGGTACTCACTAGAGTGCATCAACAAAGCTTTCACCAGGCCATGTGCAATGGTACATCATTTATTTATTTATTTATTTAGAAATTTTAGCATACATACAGAGGTACAAAAAAAATACAGGTAAGAGCAGCATGCCAAAGCCACTTATATGCATAGCATTACGGGCTGGCTTAAAATTAACTTAAGATTAACTAAGCAATGATGAAATCAGTGATAAGTCATTGTAAACAGATAACTATAAAGCACAAATGAGTATTACAAAGACAGGTCATATGGTTGCATGCATTGCTGTTCATTCAGTAGAATGGAGTATTCTGTTAGGTAGTGTATTTAAAAAAATAACAAAGTTAGATTGGGTCCTAGGTTTAACATTTATGTGATATAATTGTGAGTAACATTTTGGATATACAATTTATAAGGTTCAGTTATTCAGTATTTATTTGGTTTTGAGTAAGTGAACTTTGAGAAGAGACTTGAATTTATAAACAGGTAGTGTTTCTTTTATATTTACAGGTAATGAATTCCAGATTTTAGGGCCTTTTATGTGCATTGAGTTTTTGCATAGCGTGAGATGGACACGAGGAACATCAAAGAGTGATCTGTGCCTTGTGTTATGGTCATGTGTTCTGTTGAGGTTGGCAAGGAGATGTTTGAGGGGAGGGTTAATATCAGAGTTAAGTGTTCTATGTATGTAATAGGTGCAATAATAAGTATGGATGTTTTGTATGGTGAGTAGGTTGAGTGTTTTGAATATTGGTGGAGTGTGTTGCCTGTAGTGAGAATTTATCATCATTCTAACTGCAGCCTTTTGTTGGGTAATTAGTGGTCTGAGATGGTTAATTGTTGTTGAGCCCCATGCACAAATTCCATAGGTGAGATAGGGGTGAATAAGAGAGTGATAAAGGGCCAGGAGGGCTGACTGTGGAACATAGTACCGTATCTTCGATAGTATGCCTACAGTCTTGGAAATTTTCTTAGAAATTTGTTGTATATGTGTATGAAATTTGAGTCTATTATCGAGGTGAATTCCTAAGAATTTTCCCTCTGTTAGCTTTGTGATAGGTGATCCGTTTATCGTTATGTTAAGAGGTACATCTGTAGCTCTGTTACCAAACTGAATGAAGTAGGTTTTGTCAATGTTTAGTGTAAGTTTGTTAGTCCTCATCCAGGAAGATTTTTTTTTATTATCACACTGGCCGATTCCCACCAAGGCAGGGTGGCCTGAAAAAGAAAAACTTTCACCATCATTCATTCCATCACTGTCTTGCCAGAAGGGTGCTTCACACTACAGTCTTTAAACTGCAACATTAACACCCCTCCTTCAGAGTGCAGGCACTGTACTTCCCATCTCCAGGACTCAAGTCCGGCCTGCCAGTTTCCCTGAATCCCTTCATAAATGTTAATTTGCTCACACTCCAACAGCACGTCAAGTATTAAAAACCATTTGTCTCCATTCACTCCTATCAAACACGCTCACGCATGCCTGCTGGAAGTCCAAGCCCCTCGCACACAAAACCTCCTTTACCCCCTCCCTCCAACCTTTCCTAGGCCGACCCCTACCCCGCCTTCCTTCCACTACAGACTGATACACTCTTGAAGTCATTCTGTTTCGCCCCATTCTCTCTACATGTCCGAACCACCAGGTAGATATTTTCTGTAATTCGGTGTTTACAGTATTGGCTAGCGTGACTGGGCTCGGGTGAGAGAAGACGTATGTAGTGTCATCTGCAAAAAGTGTGGGTTTGAGTAATTGCGAAGCATTTGGTAGGTCATTTATGTATAGGAGAAAGAGAAGAGAGCCAAGGACACTTCCCTGTGGGACACCAACTGTAATTGGTTGTGCGGAAGAGCTTGCCCCATTTGCGTACACATATTGGCTTCTGTTGCTGAGGTAAGACTTGAGGTAGTTGAGGGAGTGCCCTCTAATACCATAGTGTGACAATTTTACGTGGAGCAAGTCATGGTCAACTGTATCAAAAGCTTTACATAAGTCAATGAAGATCCCCAGTGGGACTTCTTTTTTCTCTATTGCAGTGTATATATGTTCTAGCATGTGTATAATAGCATCATTAGTATTTTTATTAGGCCTGAATCCAAATTGGCAGGGGTTGAGAATGTTTTGGGAGATGAGGTAGGAGTAGATTCGTTTATGAATTAATTTTTCGAAGATTTTTGAGAGAGAGTGTAAGTTGGATATTGGCCTATAGTTATTCAACTCTGTTTGGTCTCCTCCTTTATGGATCGGGGTGACCCTTGCTATTTTGAGAACTGTAGGGAAGGTGGAGGATTCAATGGATTTGTTAAAGAGTGTTGCAATGATTGGTGATAGTACTTGTGACGCTTTTTTGTATATAAAGGGTGGTAAGGTATTTAAATCTCCTGCCTTGTTTTTCAGTGCGTTGATAATAAGGGAGACTTCGTATGGGTTAGTCGGAGCTAGGAACAGTGTGTTCGGGTAGTTGCCAGTGAGGTAGTCATTTGGTGGGGTATCTGAGCTTGGGATTTTATTGGCAAGGTTTTGACCTATAGTGGAGAAGAAATCATCGAGTCTGTTTGCTGTTTCTGTTGGTGGGAGTTGGGGTTCATCTGATTTTGCTAATTTTATTTCGCTATGTCGTGATATCTTTTTTGTTCCCAGAATTTCTGATAGGGTCTTCCAGGTCTTTTTTATATCACCTCGTAAGTTGGATAATCTCTCATAATACAATTTTTTTGCCCTTCTTATCAGGCTGGTTAGGATTGACGAGTAACGTTTTGTTTGGTCTCTGGTTATGTGACCCATTCTGTACTGTTTTTCATATCGGTGTTTTGTATTTATGGATTTGAGAATGCTGGGTGTTAGCCAGGGACTGTTCAGTCTCTTAGCTGTCATCTGTTTAGTTTTTTTAGGGCAGTGCTTGTTATAAAGGTACTGGGTCTTTTTTAGAATATTATTAAAACATTCGTCAATATCTGTATAGATTTCTAGCTCATTGTGCCAGTCAATGTTTGTTACTGCTGTTGTGAAGTTATTAATGGCTGCCTCATTGTGAAGTTTGAAGGTGACTTTAGTAGTGTCTTGGGGTATTTTGCCAAGAGTTGTTATGAGGAAAGTAGGGTAGTGGTCTGTGGTATTATCTGTAATCATGCCTGATTTTAAAGGGGATATGGTGTTGGTCCAGATGTGGTCAAGTAGGGAAACACTAGTCTCTGTAACTCTTGTAGGTTTTGTTACTGTTGGTAGCAACATGCAGTTACTCATTGTGTTTGTGAATTCAGTAATGTGTGGGTCCTGGTCTTGCAGGAGATTTATATTGAAGTCACCTGAGAGTAGTAAGTGATCTTTGTTCATGCGTGCATCAGTTATCATACTTCCTAGGTTTTGACTAAATTGGCTAATGTTTGATTGTGGAACTCTGTAGATGTTTATCACTGTGAGAGGTTTTTGTAGGTATTTGGATTTGAATTTAGCTATTACATATTCCCCATGTTCATCCCTTGTGCAAGTATTAGTGATACATTCTAGTTGGTCTGAGTAGTATATAGCAGTGCCACCCCCTTGTTGGTCTGGCCTACAGTTGTGTATGGCTGTGTAACCAGGAATGGCATAGACATCTGTAGTATCAGGCTTTAGCCAGGTTTCAGTTAGTGTAATGATGGACATATTGGCATGCAAGGAATTTAGTAATGCTAGGAGGTCATCATAATGCTTGCTTAAAGATCAGATATTGTAGTTAAAGATAGTTATGTTGTTGTTGGCTCTGAGAAGTGCCTTTGATTGTTCTGCTGTGTAGTAATTACAGTAACTGTTTGAATCATTTAAGTCATTAAATAAGAGGTTGGTATCAGGATCAATGCTTGTAATCATAAGATTTGTAGTGAATCTATAGTTAGAATTAAGTAAAAAATAAAGTAAATATTCTAAAGCTAAAAAAAAATAGCACCTGAATTATTTAACAAATGTAAAAATAATGAGCTAAGGTAGTTTTTTAAAGCTAAAATAAAGGAGACAATATAAAAGGTAGGTTGGTAGGTAGGTAGTAGGTTGGTAGACAGCAACCACCCAGGGAAGTACTACCGTCCTGCCAGATGACTGTGAAACAAAAACCTGTAACTGTTTTGCATGATGGTAGGATTGCTGGTTTCTTTTTCTGTCTCATAAACACGCTAAGATAACAGGGATATCTTGCTACTCCTACTTACACTTTGGTCACACTTCACAGACACACACATGCATATATATATATACATACATCTAGGTTTTTCTCCTTTTTCTAAATAGCTCTTGTTCTTTTTTATTTCTTCTATTGTCCATGGGGAAGTGGAAAAGAATCTTTCCTCCGTAAGCCATGCGTGTCGTATGAGGCGACTAAAATGCCGGGAGCAATGGGCTAGTAACCCCTTCTCCTGTATACAATTACTAAAAAAGAGAAGAAAAACTTTATAAAACTGGGTTGCTTAAATGTGCGTGGATGTAGTGCGGATGACAAGAAACAGATGATTGCTGATGTTATGAATGAAAAGAAGTTGGATGTCCTGGCCCTAAGCGAAACAAAGCTGAAGGGGGTAGGAGAGTTTCAGTGGGGGGAAATAAATGGGATTAAATCTGGAGTATCTGAGAGAGTTAGAGCAAAGGAAGGGGTAGCAGTAATGTTAAATGATCAGTTATGGAAGGAGAAAAGAGAATATGAATGTGTAAATTCAAGAATTATGTGGATTAAAGTAAAGGTTGGATGCGAGAAGTGGGTCATAATAAGCGTGTATGCACCTGGAGAAGAGAGGAATGCAGAGGAGAGAGAGAGATTTTGGGAGATGTTAAGTGAATGTATAGGAGCCTTTGAACCAAGTGAGAGAGTAATTGTGGTAGGGGACTTGAATGCTAAAGTAGGAGAAACTTTTAGAGAGGGTGTGGTAGGTAAGTTTGGGGTGCCAGGTGTAAATGATAATGGGAGCCCTTTGATTGAACTTTGTATAGAAAGGGGTTTAGTTATAGGTAATACATATTTTAAGAAAAAGAGGATAAATAAGTATACACGATATGATGTAGGGCGAAATGACAGTAGTTTGTTGGATTATGTATTGGTAGATAAAAGACTGTTGAGTAGACTTCAGGATGTACATGTTTATAGAGGGGCCACAGATATATCAGATCACTTTCTAGTTGTAGCTACACTGAGAGTAAAAGGTAGATGGGATACAAGGAGAATAGAAGCATCAGGGAAGAGAGAGGTGAAGGTTTATAAACTAAAAGAGGAGGCAGTTAGGGTAAGATATAAACAGCTATTGGAGGATAGATGGGCTAATGAGAGCATAGGCAATGGGGTCGAAGAGGTATGGGGTAGGTTTAAAAATGTAGTGTTAGAGTGTTCAGCAGAAGTTTGTGGTTACAGGAAAGTGGGTGCAGGAGGGAAGAGGAGCGATTGGTGGAATGATGATGTAAAGAGAGTAGTAAGGGAGAAAAAGTTAGCATATGAGAAGTTTTTACAAAGTAGAAGTGATGCAAGGAGGGAAGAGTATATGGAGAAAAAGAGAGAAGTTAAGAGAGTGGTGAAGCAATGTAAAAAGAGAGCAAATGAGAGAGTGGGTGAGATGTTATCAACAAATTTTGTTGAAAATAAGAAAAAGTTTTGGAGTGAGATTAACAAGTTAAGAAAGCCTAGAGAACAAATGGATTTGTCAGTTAAAAATAGGAGAGGAGAGTTATTAAATGGAGAGTTAGAGGTATTGGGAAGATGGAAGGAATATTTTGAGGAATTGTTAAATGTTGATGAAGATAGGGAAGCTGTGATTTCGTGTATAGGGCAAGGAGGAATAACATCTTGTAGGAGTGAGGAAGAGCCAGTTGTGAGTGTGGGGGAAGTTCGTGAGGCAGTAGGTAAAATGAAAGGGGGTAAGGCAGCCGGGATTGATGGGATAAAGATAGAAATGTTAAAAGCAGGTGGGGATATAGTTTTGGAGTGGTTGGTGCAATTATTTAATAAATGTATGGAAGAGGGTAAGGTACCTAGGGATTGGCAGAGAGCATGCATAGTTCCTTTGTATAAAGGCAAAGGGGATAAAAGAGAGTGCAAAAATTATAGGGGGATAAGTCTGTTGAGTGTACCTGGTAAAGTGTATGGTAGAGTTATAATTGAAAGAATTAAGAGTAAGACGGAGAATAGGATAGCAGATGAACAAGGAGGCTTTAGGAAAGGTAGGGGGTGTGTGGACCAGGTGTTTACAGTGAAACATATAAGTGAACAGTATTTAGATAAGGCTAAAGAGGTCTTTGTGGCATTTATGGATTTGGAAAAGGCGTATGACAGGGTGGATAGGGGGGCAATGTGGCAGATGTTGCAAGTGTATGGTGTAGGAGGTAGGTTACTGAAAGCAGTGAAGAGTTTTTACGAGGATAGTGAGGCTCAAGTTAGAGTATGTAGGAAAGAGGGAAATTTTTTCCCAGTAAAAGTAGGCCTTAGACAAGGATGTGTGATGTCACCGTGGTTGTTTAATATATTTATAGATGGGGTTGTAAGAGAAGTAAATGCGAGGGTCTTGGCAAGAGGCGTGGAGTTAAAAGATAAAGAATCACACACAAAGTGGGAGTTGTCACAGCTGCTCTTTGCTGATGACACTGTGCTCTTGGGAGATTCTGAAGAGAAGTTGCAGAGATTGGTGGATGAATTTGGTAGGGTGTGCAAAAGAAGAAAATTAAAGGTGAATACAGGAAAGAGTAAGGTTATGAGGATAACAAAAAGATTAGGTGATGAAAGATTGAATATCAGATTGGAGGGAGAGAGTATGGAGGAGGTGAACGTATTCAGATATTTGGGAGTGGACGTGTCAGCGGATGGGTCTATGAAAGATGAGGTGAATCATAGAATTGATGAGGGAAAAAGAGTGAGTGGTGCACTTAGGAGTCTGTGGAGACAAAGAACTTTGTCCTTGGAGGCAAAGAGGGGAATGTATGAGAGTATAGTTTTACCAACGCTCTTATATGGGTGTGAAGCGTGGGTGATGAATGTTGCAGCGAGGAGAAGGCTGGAGGCAGTGGAGATGTCATGTCTGAGGGCAATGTGTGGTGTGAATATAATGCAGAGAATTCGTAGTTTGGAAGTTAGGAGGAGGTGCGGGATTACCAAAACTGTTGTCCAGAGGGCTGAGGAAGGGTTGTTGAGGTGGTTCGGACATGTAGAGAGAATGGAGCGAAACAGAATGACTTCAAGAGTGTATCAGTCTGTAGTGGAAGGAAGGCGGGGTAGGGGTCGGCCTAGGAAGGGTTGGAGGGAGGGGGTAAAGGAGGTTTTGTGTGCGAGGGGCTTGGACTTCCAGCAGGCATGCGTGAGCGTGTTTGATAGGAGTGAATGGAGACAAATGGTTTTTAATACTTGACGTGCTGTTGGAGTGTGAGCAAAGTAACATTTATGAAGGGATTCAGGGAAACCGGCAGGCCGGACTTGAGTCCTGGAGATGGGAAGTACAGTGCCTGCACTCTGAAGGAGGGGTGTTAATGTTGCAGTTTAAAAACTGTAGTGTAAAGCACCCTTCTGGCAAGACAGTGATGGAGTGAATGATGGTGAAAGTTTTTCTTTTTCGGGCCACCCTGCCTTGGTGGGAATCGGCCGGTGTGATAATAAAAAAAATAATAAAAAAATATAAAAGGGACTAAAATAATTTGTGGTGAACAAATAAAGTGATGATCAAATAATGGAGCTTGGGAATATGATAGTAGGTAGTACTTTAAAGGTAATTCTTTAAAGTTAGAATTATAATATAAAATTATAATATAAAAGGGACTAATATAAGTTGTGGTGAACAATAAAGTGGTAATCAAATAAATGAGCTTTGGAGTATAATGGCAAAATAGTGAACTTATTAACTTTAGCACCTGTGAATAGCACCTTGATTATTTTAACAATTGTGAATATATGAGCTAAGGTAGTTATATAAAGCTAAAATAAAGGAAAAAAAAAATATATAAGGGACTACAATTAAGTAATGGTAAACAAGTTAAATGGACAGATAGTCACTATGAAATAATATTGGTTTAGGAGTAAGATCTGATTTGTAATATTAAATAAGTTGAGCAGTTTATTGCACAATAAAAAGTAAAAAAAAATTAGGTAGTTGGTACTAGCTAGCAAAAGATAGTTTTGGTACTTGCAAAAAAGTAATTGGAATATACACTAATTGCACACACAATAAAAAGTGACTAAAAAAACAAGTAGTGGTAAACAAAATTAAATGGACAGGTAAGAACAATGAATAATATTAATTTGGAGTAAGATTTGACTTGTAACATAAAATTATGAGCAATTAATAGCAGTAAGAAAGAATTAAAAAAATATTGGAGGTAGTTAGCATTAGCTTGTGATGAAAAAAATAATAAAAATAATAATGCACAATATAATAGTAAGGTACACTATATGCACCACACGTATATATGTATTAAGGGCACTTATCTAATCTGTTACAGAAATGACAGCTTTTCTAAGGAAGGTAGAGAAATCGTGTTTGTTTGAGATAGTATATTGTTGTCCTGTTGATGTTTTCCTTACTAGTATTTTCCCATCTCGCGTGAAACACTGATGCATTTTGTTTTCCTGTTCAAGTTTTCTCAGCCTGAACAGAAGGTTTTGACGTGTTAGATCGTAACAGATGATGGTACTGGTAAGTGTTTTTGGTGGTGGTAACTCCTATATATAACTGTACTGCCTGCCCATTGTTTTAACAGTAAAATCTACAATTTTGGTATTTGCCACCTTTTAAGATCAACAATATATGTAATTATATTTTCATTAGTAGTTTTAGTAATATTTTGAATAGCATTTTATAGAATATGCTCCTACTTGAAGAAGTGACAATCATGTACAGTACTATCTCACTAAAAGTTACTGTACTTACGAGGTGCAACACGAAAAACTTGACTTCGGAACCTTCTGAACATGTTAGGGATTCCATAAGTAATAGCTCCAGCAAAGGCTCTCTGCTCAAAAGGGGAAAGGGAGTACTTGATGATACCCCTCAAATGTGCCAATTCACCAAAGCCCTTCCCCATTGCTGAAAAGAAATAAAATTTAAGTAGTTTCTTCCTGAATAAATGACAGATTTACAGGTCACAGTTCAAGCTTTTTATATACTATCAGATCTTGTAACTAAATGGGAAAATGTGGACCACAATAAAAGAAAATGCTCATAACATGCTATTGTAAAGGTACTGCAATTGGGAAGAATTATGAAACAAGACAAGCAATGAAGAGGGAAAAGAGAAATAAATTCAGCAGGGATGAATAACAGCAATACACTCACTGACCTTTTACACAATAAAATAACGAAAACAAAAGACCCATAAAGCAATTTCCATTTCCGGGCAGTTTCTATCAAGTTAATAAATAATGCATAAACCAGACTATTACTAGATTCATCAATTACATATTGCATATAATGTTATGAAAAATGTGCAGTACAGGTTTCCACTCATCTTGTACAGTTTCACCGTATGTGGATCTGCCCTCATGCAGTAACTCCCACTTCCACTAGTAACTCACTTTATGCAATATAAAACTGCTTATATACAAACACACACTTTGAAACACCACTTGATATTTTAACCATATTTTAACACAAAAGCCATATCCCCATAATACTAGAAACTCAAAATTTTAAAGGGGCAGACCAGTAAGAGAGCAGAAGGCTTCAATCAGATGGCCAAAAGCTCCAATGTCGGGTCATCATATGACTAAGACCTGCATCAGGAAACACTTGTCCTGTGTCCTGACAAACCTTACCTACCTACCTGCCATATCCCAAGGATGTAGGGTGACCCCCTCCCCAAAACATGGACACACATTTACCATCACTCATTCAATGTCTTGTGCAAAACAGACATTATCATAGTTCAGATGGCCTTTCAAACTGCAACATCCTCACCCCTCCTCCAGAATGCAGGCACTATGCTTCCCACCTTCAGGACTCAAGTCTGGTTAACTGGATTCCCTGAATCCCTTCATAAATGTTGCCTTACTCATACCCAAACAGTACATCTAGTTACATTCACTCCTATTTAATGAGCTCAACACAACCATGCCGTACGTTACAGCCCCCAACACTTTCAAGGGGGCACTGTGAGGTTACTGTGTAAATTCTCCAATGGAAATATAAAGGACCCCAATGGAAATAAGTCACTTTGTCTGACTTTTTTGGGTTATCCTAGGTTCTCTACACATATGCTGCAATGTATGATAATTCTATGTAACTGTATTTGTGTATACCTGAATAAACTTACTTACTTACTTACTCTGTCTGACTTTTTTGGGTTATCCCAGGTTCTCTACACATATGCTGCTATGTATGATAATTCTATGTAACTGTATTTGTGTATACCTGAATAAACTTACTTACTTACTATGGATTGTGAAATACACTTATATTTTGGGGCCTTTGGTAAATTCTATTCTTTTGGCAAACAAACCTAATGCAATGTAACCTGATTGAGGAGTAATTCTAGTGACAAAAGGTTAGGTTAAGATGGATTACATAAAATTAGGCTTGGCTACCAAAATACTTATTTTATCTCCTCTGTGCAAAATACAACAAGCTCCACTGCACAAAACACTTAATATGGGAGAATTTACATAATCAAAAACTGAGCAGCTATGGGGGATTGCTAAACCTGTGGGGGTTATACAGCACCGGGGAAAGGGGAAACAAATCAAATTCAACCCAAGATGGTGGCCTGCTCTAATTATTTGGATCAAGAGTCCTTCACCAGCATCAAGCCATGAAGGGTACTACCCCCTGACACCTATCAGCATATAGCTACTTAACAGTATAGTATTGATATGTACCTATCACTATAAAGATACCCAGGAGTTAGATTATTGCTGTGGGTAGGACCTGGGGAAAGATTGGCAAGGGTCACACAGTTTCTAACACACACTTATAATCGGGGTCAGTTTGAAAGTTGTAGGGGTGATACAGCATCTGGGAACAACAGAAGGGAATCAGGTCAATTCAATGAAGGGGAAGATAAGTTCACTTCCCTGGAAGAAGCCCCTCACCAACATCAAGGATCACCCCCTGGAGGGGTTCCTTGAAGGGAGTCCCTCACCAACATCAAGGATCACCCCCTGGAGGGGTTCCTTGAAGGGAGTCCCTCACCAACATCAAGGATCACCCCCTGGAGGGGTTCCTTGAAGGGAGTCCCTCACCAGCATCAAGGATCACCCCCTGGAGGGGTTCCTTGAAGGGAGTCCCTCACCAACATCAAGGATCACCCCCTGGAGGGGTTCCTTGAATGGAGTCCCTCACCAGCATCAAGGATCACCCCCTGGAGGGGTTCCTTGAAGGGAGTCCCTCACCAACATCAAGGATCACCCCCTGGAGGGGTTCCTTGAAGGGAGTCCCTCACCAACATCAAGGATCACCCCCTGGAGGGGTTCCTTGAAGGGAGTCCCTCACCAGCATCAAGGATCACCCCCTGGAGGGGTTCCTTGAAGGGAGTCCCTCACCAACATCAAGGATCACCCCTTGGAGGGGTTCCTTGAAGGGAGTCCCTCACCAACATCAAGGATCACCCCCTGGAGGGGTTCCTTGAAAGGAGTCCCTCACCAACATCAAGGATCACCCCCTGGAGGGGTTCCTTGAAGGGAGTCCCTCACCAGCATCAAGGATCACCCCCTGGAGGGGTTCCTTGAAGGGAGTCCCTCACCAGCATCAAGGATCACCCCCTGGAGGGGTTCCTTGAAGGGAGTCCCTCACCAACATCAAGGATCACCCCCTGGAGGGGTTCCTTGAAGGGAGTCCCTCACCAGCATCAAGGATCACCCCCTGGAGGGGTTCCTTGAAGGAAGCCTCTCACCAACATCAATTCCTCCTCCCTGGAGGAAGCCCTCACCACCATTAAGACACCTCCCTCAATACACTTTTCCAAATATCACTGTACACAACCATCATACATAATCTTATAGCGCCTCCCTAGGGAATAGGTGTTCATGTTCGATCCAAAGAAGGGGGACGAGTGCTCAAATTTCTGGCATAATTATTATTATTATTATAATCAAGGGGGAAGCGCTAAACCCGGAGGATTATACAGCGCCTGGGGTGGGGGATGTGGGAAGGCATAAAGAGGCCTTCACCGGCATCAAAAACAGCCATCATGGATGTAGTAACACCCACATACATTAATATATTTCCCCGTCAAAGTCCCACCAATAAAATAACATGAAGCTTGAAAACTATCCCATTAGGAAATAACTGCTTAAATCAGCAGCTGCAGCAATAAAACAATAATATTAATGTTGCTCACCGTCGTCCTGTGCTCAGCAGAAAACTCTGGAAGAAGATGAGACAGACAGACCAGCTAGAGGTGGTGCAGGTGGCACACCAGCACACAGATGGCGCTCACTCATACACACAAACTGATACCCTCCTTTTTATTCTATAATAATAATCTTTATTTCTGCCAATATATGATACAACGAATATAGATCTAGCTGAAATCAGTGACATACTACATAGAAAGCTCCTGGTTATGCAGAACATTTCGGGGAAATTAGGTTAATTTTGTCCCCAGGATGCCACCCACACCAGTCGACTAACACCCAGATACTTGTTTTACTGTAAGGTGAACATGGACGGCAGGTGTCTTAAGTTCATTTAGGAACAGGTATACATAAGTACAATTAACATACGTAGCGTAAATTACCTAGGATAATCCAAAAAAGTCAAAGTGACTTATTTCCATTGGGGTCCTTTTAAGTTCATTTAGGTACAGGTACACATAAGTTCAATTATCATTTTTATTTATTTATTCATATCTTTGCAAATAGTACATTGAGATTATGTATTTACAGTAATGGGTTGCAATGCAAAGAGAGCCTATTATTATGCCTAGGCATTATAGGCCGACTTAACATTATTGACTTACTGACTACTTAACAGTAAAGAATTATATCATAGTTGCACAGTAGATCTATTAATTATAAGTGAATTTAATTTATATAAAACAAAAGATACATTCATATTTTCAAAAATGCTTTTTGTGAAACAATGACTCAGTTATATTCCTGTCAACAATGGACAATAGGTTCAAAGGTAATTATTGAAATTATGATGTGGAAATACTGAGTATTGAGCATTTAGTCTAGGGTGATTAAGTGGCTTTTGAGAAGTCTTAAATTGATTTTCAGACCGGGAGAGATACAGTAAAGAAACACTGGTAAATAGGCTACACAATTGTGACTGGACAGAGATAACAAGTTGCACAGACGTAAACGATGCCTGGGAAAAATTCAAAACAATGTTCACTACCATCCTTGATAATATTGCACCAGTTAAAGAGGTTAGGATTAAACGAAGAACTGAACCCTGGATGAATACTGAGATATTAGATAATATGAAATTCAGAGACCAGCTGCTAAAAAGATTTAAAGCACACAGACAGGATATTGCAGCACTAAATGAATTCCAAAGGGTGAGGAACAGAGTACAGAGACTTATAAAAGGAGCAAAGGCAAAGCACTACTGCTCAAAAATTGAAGAGTATAAGCATAACCCCAGAAAGCTCTGGCAACAACTAAAACAGTTGGGGTATAGCCATAAGCCAGTAGATAGGTCTAACATAGTACTCACTATCGATAATGAGGTATGCCACGAAACATCTAAGGTGGCAAATTGCTTTAATTCCTACTACACATCTGTTGCATCAACACTAGTAAGTAAACTACCAGCTGCATCAAATACCTTTAACACAGACTCTGATAAGTTTCAAACATACTATACCAATAAAGGGGTAACCCCAAACAGTTGTCAACTAGTAAGTGTATCTCTTGACTTTATTCAAAAAGAACTAAGCAGGTTAAACCCAACTAAGAGCACAGACCCTGATAACATCCCGTCTAAGTTCCTAAAAGATGGTGCTTCTGAACTGTCAATCCCTATTGCTCACATAATAAATCTATCAATCACCACTAATACAGTACCGGAGGGGTTCAAGGAGGCCAGAGTCACTCCTATCTTCAAGAAAAATAGTAGGTCTGATGTAAGCAACTATAGGCCTGTTAGTATACTCAGTATAATATCTAAAATTCTAGAGAGGGCGGTGTATTCTCAAGTAGTTAAGTACCTTAATGACAACAACATTCTCCATAGCTATCAATCGGGCTTTAGAAGATCCTACTCAACCGACACCTCCCTTATTAATCTGATGGATTACCTGAGAACTGAAATGTCAAAGGGGAACCTCATAGGCATGGTAACCTTAGACCTGCAAAAGGCCTTCGATACTGTCAACCACAATATATTATGTAATAAACTTCAAGCTATCGGTATAGGTTCTGTAGACTGGTTTAAGTTCTACCTTAGCAACAGGAGACAAATAGTCAAAATCAACAAAACAGAATCAGAACCCCTGCCGATAACATGTGGAGTTCCCCAAGGTAGTATTCTGGGTCCCTTATTATTCTTATGTTATGTCAATGATATGCCTATCAGTGTCAAGTGCAAACTCCTACTGTATGCAGATGACAGTGCTCTGTTAGTGTCAGGTAAAGACCCACAAGATATTGCTAATGTTTTAACACTGGAACTGGAGTCCTGCAGCAAATGGTTAGTAGACAACAAACTATCATTACACCTAGGGAAAACTGAAGCCATTCTCTTTGGCACGAAACATAAACTGAGAAGGGTAAATAATTTTAATGTTCAATGTAATGGGGAGCCCATCACTTTGGTTTCATCAGTAAAATATTTGGGAATCCCCTTTGACCCATGCATGTCAGGAGAATTGATAGGGAACAGTGTAGTAAAGAAAGCGAATGCCAAACTGAAGTTCCTGTATAGACAAGCACAGTGTCTACCTACTGAGGCTCGCAGGACCCTATGTCTAGCCCTTATACAATGCCATATGGATTACGCTTGCTCTTCTTGGTACTCTGCCTTGACAAAAAAACTGAAAGATAGACTGCAAATCACCCAGAACAAAATCGTAAGATTCATCCTGGGGCTGGGACCAAGAGAACATGTAGGCCAGGATGAATTACAGCAGTTGGATATGCTGAATGTTGAAGACAGAGTAAAACAACTGAAGCTAAATCATGTTTATAAAATTGCTCACAAACAATGTCCAGAATATCTTGCTGTCAATTTTGTCAAGGTTGGGAACCAAAGCAATCATAGTACTAGGGGGAGAGAGCACAACTTTGTAGTACCCACAGTCAGTGGCCAGGCTTCAAACACCTTTTATTGTACAGCAATAAAGGAATGGAACAGACTACCCGCACATGTCAAAGCCAGTCATAGCGTGAACCAGTTCAAGAAGAGTGCCAAAAGGTGTCTGATGAATGTAGCTACAGAAAGGGAGGGGAATGATTTTCTATTTTTTAGCTAACATACGTGTAAATTTTACCTTATTCCTTGTAATGACCCTCGTATTGTAGATAGTCTTAATGACCTTGGTGTAGCAGATAGTCTTTTTAGTATGATAATAAGATGTTATCTTCATTGTAGAATAATAAGAAAATATTATAACCTTTATACTATAATAATAAGGTAAAAGGACCCCAATGGAAATAAGTCACTCTGTCTGACTTTTTTGGGTTATCCTAGGTTCTCTACACATATGCTGCTATGTATGATAATTCTATGTAACTGTATTTGTGTATACCTGAATAAACTTACTTACTTACTTACTTACTTATGATTATATACACCTGGAAAATCCTAGAGGGACTAGTACCGAACTTGCACACGAAAATCACTCACTACGAAAGCAAAAGACTTGGCAGACGATGCATCATCCCCCCAATGAAAAGCAGGGGTGTCACTAGCACGTTAAGAGACCATACAATAAGTGTCAGGGGCCCGAGACTGTTCAACTGCCTCCCAGCATACATAAGGGGGATTACCAACAGACCCCTGGCAGTCTTCAAGCTGGCACTGGACAAGCACCTAAAGTCAGTTCCTGACCAGCCGGGCTGTGGCTCGTACGTTGGATTGCGTGCAGCCAGCAGTAACAGCCTGGTTGATCAGGCTCTGATCCACCAGGAGGCCTGGTCACAGACCGGGTCGCGGGGGCGTTGACCCCCGGAACTCTCTCCAGGTAAACTCAAGGGTTACTTTAGTATCTTCTGGTAATGAATTCCATATTTTGGGGCCCTTTATGTGCATAGAGTTTTTACACAGTGTGATATGGACATGAGGTACGTCAAAAAGAGATCTGAGTCTTGTGTTATGGTCATGTGCCCTGTTAAGGCTTGTAAGGAGAAGTTTGAGTGGAGGGTTTGTTTGAGTGTATTGTTTTCTGCATGTAGTAGGCACATGAATAAGTATGGATGTTCTTAATGGTGAGCAGATTTAGACTTGAAAATTGGTGGAGTATGCTGTCGGGAGTGGGAATTTGTTATTCTGAATGCTGCCTTTTCCTGGGTTCTTAGAGGTCTTAGGTGATTTAATGTTGTTGATCCCCATGCACAAATTCCATATGTGAGATAAGGGTATATGAGTGAGTGGTACATCTGTGTAAATTACTTAGGATACCTGGAGTTTACCTGGAGAGAGTTCCGGGGGTCAACGCCCCCGCGGCCCGGTCTGTGACCAGGCCTCCTGGTGGATCAGAGCCTGATCAACCAGGCTGTTGCTGCTGGCTGCACGCAAACCAACGTACGAGCCACAGCCCGGCTGGTCAGGAACCGACTTTAGGTGCTTGTCCAGTGCCAGCTTGAAGACTGCCAGGGGTCTGTTGGTAATCCCCCTTATGTGTGCTGGGAGGCAGTTGAACAGTCTCGGGCCCCTGACACTTATTGTATGGTCTCTTAACGTGCTAGTGACACCCCTGCTTTTCACTGGGGGGATGTTGCATCGTCTGCCAAGTCTTTTGCTTTCGTAGTGAGTGATTTTCGTGTGCAAGTTCGGTACTAGTCCCTCTAGGATTTTCCAGGTGTATATAATCATGTATCTCTCCCGCCTGCGTTCCAGGGAATACAGGTTCAGGAACCTCAAGCGCTCCCAGTAATTGAGGTGTTTTATCTCCGTTATGCGTGCCGTGAAAGTTCTCTGTACATTTTCTAGGTCAGCAATTTCACCTGCCTTGAAAGGTGCTGTTAGTGTGCAGCAATATTCCAGCCTAGATAGAACAAGTGACCTGAAGAGTGTCATCATGGGCTTGGCCTCCCTAGTTTTGAAGGTTCTCATTGTCCATCTTGTCATTTTTCTAGCAGATGCGATTGATACAGTGTTATGGTCCTTGAAGGTGAGATCCTCCGACATGATCACTCCCAGGTCTTTGACATTGGTGTTTCGCTCTATTTTGTGGCCCGAATTTGTTTTGTACTCTGATGAAGATTTAATTTCCTCGTGTTTACCATATCTGAGTAATTGAAATTTCTCATCGTTGAACTTCATATTGTTTTCTGCAGCCCACTGAAAGATTCGGTTGATGTCCGCCTGGAGCCTTGCAGTGTCTTTAGATTTTGCCACCGAAGTGGCTAGTTTATTGTGCACCCCATATCCATCCTGTGGACGGTAGCGCGAGAGCATATGGATACACAAAAGGCCTAGGAACTAGGCCCCAAAGGGTTAACAGGAATACATGTGGATTTATATCTACATATCTATAGTTCACTTATCTGTTACAAGCAAATTTAGGAAATTTGCTTAGTATATCTGGTATCTTATTTTCATTAATAAGATATCTTGACATGTCACATAGGTTATTATACTGTCTGTCTCTGTATTCCTCAATAAGTGGACAATTAAGCACATAGTGTTCAAGAGAGTGACCATATGTCTGATCACATAATTTACATTTAGTTTGATCATCATCTGTGTGTCTCCCAAACTGCCAGAAGTACTTGTAACCAAGCCTAAGCCTGGCCACTACAACATCAGTCAGTCTGTTCACATTGCACGTTGCTCCATAAACATACTTTTCTACGTTCATGTTATCATAGTGGGTTATAGATCTACTCAGGCTTCTAACTGCATTCCTATAACAATCATTTTCATTATTTACTTCTCTCCTAATATTATTCCTAATGCTAGACACAGTTATACCAAAGTTATATTCTACATTCTCCTTCTGGGTACCCTTCTTGTCTAACATATCAACTTTATCATGAAGGAGTAATCCAATGTGTGATGGCATCCATAGCAATTGTACATTAATTCCTTTGTCCCTAATTTTTGAGTATCTATACCTGGCTTCCCCAATGAGCATGTTGTTGGAGTCATTATATGAGTCAAGAGCCTTCAATGATGACATAGAATCAGTAATGATGATAGAGTCAAGCTCCGTGTCACAGGTTAGCTTTAGCGCCATTAGGATTGCAAACAATTCAGTTTGCAGTGTAGACGCCCAGTTGTTAATTCTTATGCCTAACTCAACAAATTTATTATCGTTCTTAACTAGGGAGGTGGCAACAAGAGCAGATGCAGCCCTGCCAGAAGACTCCTGTTTAGATCCATCAGTGTATATAACTTGTGATAACTTATTACTACCAGCTAGGCGAAAAATTTCTTCTTGAGCAGTTGCTCTAACAAGAGATTTAAGGAAGGGATTACTAGCAATGAGCTTCTTGGGAGGGACTTGTAGGTATGTGTTATTAAATGAACACATCTTCCATGGAGGGGTGAAATGCTCTTGTTGCCTACAGTGATACAGTTCATGCAGGTTATAAAACTTAATGCAATTGCACGTTTTCACAATCCATTTAGATCTGTGTGTATTTACCTCTAGACACTTGGTAAGATTCACTGTGACAGTGTCTGGTTCGTTTCTCAACATTCTAATACCGAGTACAGTGTTAATTTCAACAATCCTATCACTGATACTAGAAATACCAAGCTCCTTCCTC
This sequence comes from Cherax quadricarinatus, assembly GCF_038502225.1. NCBI lineage: Eukaryota > Metazoa > Arthropoda > Malacostraca > Decapoda > Parastacidae > Cherax > Cherax quadricarinatus. Next base: position 7,857,676 of record NC_091362.1, on the reverse strand, counting down.
ATGTTAAGAACTTTTGTAGATCTGGGACAGCCAAGAATAGTCCTGAGAGCTTCATTTTGCATTAACTCCAAGGGTCGGAGGGAACTTTCTCTAGCTAATATCAACATGGGAGCAGCATAATCAATTAAGGACCTAACATAGGCTATGTACATCATTCTCACGATTCTCACATTAGCACCATAGTTGGGATTGTAGCCAGCAACAGCTTTGAGAGCATTTAGCCTAGCTTTACATTTCTTGTTTAGTTGTGGTATAGTGGATTTGTTAAAGGGTACATCTACACCAAGATATCTGTAAGTTTTAACGTAGCTAATGATTTCACCCTGCAAATAGATGGGTGGGGGATGTCGTTTGCTTGTTAATATCTTTGTTTTAGAGGAAGATATTATGAGGCCTAGTCGATTACAAATTGCTTGAACTTCATTAAGAATGGTATTCATCTTCTTATGCCCTGTTGTATGGATCATGATATCATCAGCATAGCTTATAGCTATATGTTTAGGTGAGGCAGGTAGAGCATTTAGGAGAGCATTAATCAGAATATTAAATAGCATGGGACTAAGAACTCCTCCCTGCGGTGTACCTAAAGACATTTCTTTAGTATCACTTCTGAAGCCTTGGTAAAGGACAGAGGATACTCTATTTGACAGGTATCCTATTATCCAGCAGAGTAAGCTACCACCAATATTCATTTTGGCTAGTTCATGTAGTATAACGGTTCTGTTCGCAATATCAAATGCAGATTTTAGATCAAGAAAAGTGGTAAAACTAGTAGAGGTGTGTGCAGTGAGAAAGGTGGAAATACAGTTCTGCACACTTTTACCTTTCATGAACCCATAGAGGTAGGGGGAAAGTTGGTGTCTGATTCTGTAGTACAGACTGTTAAGCATCATTCTTTCAAAAGTTTTACAAAGACAACTAGTTAAGGAGATCGGCCTAAATGTATCAGGCTGTTGGGGCTTAGGGATAGGCACAATGAGACTATTGGTCCAGGAAGTAGGAAGAACGCCCTCAATGTAACTGAGATTATACAGTGCCAACAAAGGGTTATCAGGCACGTGCCTTAGAGTTCTGAGAATATCATAGGTTATACCATCCTCTCCAGGAGCAGTTGATCGACCTTTGGTTAATGCATTATCTAATTCATACTCGGTAAAGAGGCAATCACTCTCATCAATATTTTGGCTCATAAAATTAATCAGTTTCAACATTTCTTCAGAAGTACTCTCTAAATTTTTTCTAATATGAGATGGAAGGCTTTCATGCCTGGATGTTTTGGACCAGTCATTTATGAGGTCATTTGCTTTTTCAAGAGGAAAGGGATGAGCAACATTGCCAGTCTTTTTCCTGGTTATTTTATTTATACCTTTCCAAGCCAAACTCAAAGGGGTGGACCTATTTAATCCACTAACAAACTGTTCCCATTCCTGTTGCCTAAGTTCTTCCTTTCTATTCCTTGCATTTGTTAGTGCAGCTTGGAACGTTCTGAGCAGGTCTGGGGTTCTACATTCACGGTATGCTTTACCAATCCTCCTAGCTGCATGTGTTAGATTGCGTAACTGTGGATCATTATAGTATTTACATTGGTTTTTATTGTTATTTATAGTGGAGGGTCTTTGTTTCCTATTCCTGCCCACTTGATCTGTGAGAACACTCTCAATAGTGGTAATTAAATCATCATTAAATTTTTGTGTGCCAATGGGCTCGTAATTCTTATACCATTGATCCAAGTGGTTAATAAAGTTGTCTCTGTATTCTGGTTTGAGAATAAGTTTCCTCCTTCTGTATTTAGCTCCTTGATTGCTGGAGATGTGATCAAGATTGACAGTTGTTAGTCTTGGGAAGTGATCAGATAGAAGATCATCAACTATGACAGAGTCATGCATCGTATATGATGTATTAAATCCAAGACACAGATCTAGTATGCCACCATATATGTGAGTAGGCTCAGTAGTGCCCACAATTCGAACATTATCATGCTCATTTAGCAATCTCACTAGTTTAGTTCCATTGGTGTTTGTTATAGACCCACCAATATTCTTATGTCTGGCATTAAAATCTCCAAGAATGATGGTAGGTTCACTATTGATGCGATCTGGTATAGCATCAGGTCGAAGCTGGTTCGCTGGGGCATAGAGATTAAAAATGTTTATGGAAAAATCGCTTGCATATACTTTGACACCATGATACTGCATGTTAACTCGACTCTGCAAGGAATGGAGTGAATGTGGCAAGTTCTTTCTGACATACATCACACAACAGTTGGTTGACCTTAGGTTATAAGCTGCATATCCAGGCAAGTTTGGTGGAGGTGCTCCATCTTTCAATCTACATTCCTGCAAACAGATGACATCAATATTCTTGGTTGCACTAATATGATGTAAGTCAGGCAACCGCTTCCTGATGGAAGCAATGTTCCATGAAAAGATTTGTAATGTATCCATTGTAGTGAGTTATTACAATCTCTTGCTCATAAGATGGTAAAACTATTATGCTTTGACTACAGTGTGCAGATACTTAAGAGCAAATAGCATAGTTTGTACGTCTTTATCTTCAGGACCTTTATTTTTAAGCATTTTTCGGCATTTTGGCAGCCAGTGATAAGGCAAGTCTTGAAGGCAAGAGTTATGGGCTTCTTTCTCACAAATTGCTGGAAGCTGAACGGAGATTGCTGCACTTTTGACATCATCACCATGCTCAAGAGCATCATTCTGATTACATACATTTATTAAACTTGTCAGGATCTGTTCAAGATGCTCAATTTTTTTCTGGAAAGTTGTTATAATATGAGGAAGGTCAGGCGAATCCAATGCCTCTCCGGAGGATGGCACTTCTGGGTTAGTGCTTTCTTTAACACCTATCACCTTAACAGGTACCATGGTTACATTAGTGTTCTCTGTTTCATCATTCATTGCAGGTAGGTCCTGTGCATCTGACTCATCTCCAATTTCCAGGGAGGTTACATGTGTGGTGTCCGTCTGACTGTTGTAGTTGTGTGTATTGGGAGAAATGACAAACTCATCCCCATATTCAGGTGTAGCCATAGGTATCTGTAGTGGCAGACCAGTAGTTCCATATGTGCTAGCAGGGATGGCTAGCTCCTCCACAGCTGGTGTGTGTGTGATGGCATTCTGGTATCACCAGAATCCTTTGCAGTGAGGTGGGGTTCTTGCACACTTTGCAGAGGTTCAGTCTCAGATCTGGCTGTGGTAGACTGGATGGCCCCATCCTCAGTTACCATTAAAGGACTGTTATCAGGTTTACATCGAAGGTTGTTTGGGTTTTGACTGCAGTCCTTGTGGGAAACTGTAACCCCAACTTCTTTACAGTTAATACACTTAAATTTTTGGCTGTCAGGGCCTACTGTGCATTCTCTAGTGGAATGTTTCCCAGCACACTTACCACACCAAGAATGTAGTATTCCACAGTCTACTGCAACATGGCCATAGTGCTGGCATTTGTAACACCTACGTTTAGGGGGTAGGTACACTTCGATGTTTAGGAAACGTAAACCATGCACCCAGATATTCCGGGGGAGGGGCACAGGACCCACCCAACTGGCAATAATTTGGGATTTTCCTTTAAGTCTTTTAGGCTTGATGATATGCTCACTTAGAGTCAGATGGGATGGGTCCATGCAGAGAGGGTATCCAAAGATTATGATACTGACCCATTTTTTAAAGTGGTGAGTGTCTGATTGAGGTCGGAGCAGCTTAATATCCCCATAAGGTGTACTAAGTAGATCATTGATCAGCTCTTTATTCTGTTCCACAAACACAAAGTTGTGTGTGTTTTTCCTAAATTGGATCCTTGAGTTAGGATGCTTGTTTACAGCTTCCATTAGCCATGCACACTTAGCAGGCAGAGGGGTGTGTAAGTATTGATAAGTAGCGTTAGAAAACAGTCTCGGCTGAGTGGTTGAGGGGAGTAGACGTGTGCTGGGGATCTGGACCTACTAATTCGCAGGCCTACCCATTTCTCCCGACTGATAAGTCATCATTAAAACTCCTACTGTTTTAAGACAGCTTCAGTGTTGTGAGAACTCTTATGTGCGAGCTGTGACTAAGGATATACCTAGTGAAACACTGGAAATAGTCTTCCTTTTTGCAAAGGCCCTCACAGGCCTCTGCTTCCCCTCTGCCTTTCATTTGACCTCAGCCTTTCGCCTCTATCAACATACAGTGTAGAGGCGAATTTTGCTAGTCCACTGCTACTCGTGCCTCTCAAAATGCTCACAACTCATCGCTTTACCAACCTGAGGAATAACGACGACAGTGCAATCCTACGTGAGTTGGTAACCCAGGTGTCCACACACTGAAAATTCGTCTTTCACTCCAAGACAGGTGTGCTAGAATTTTTGCAAGTTGGAGTGAGTAACAATCTGTACAAATATTGCAGTGTTTGGTAACTCTTGAGAAGTTTGCCTCAGCCTGTGACCTTGAGCGAGGCACTGCATCATCTGCCTGAGACTTTCGCCCATATTGACTATGTGAATAAAGGCGAATGTGCGTGCTCAGTTACCCCTGCTGTTCTCCTGTATCTACAACAGTCCGCCTTTAAACTCAGCCGTTCGCCTCTATCAACGACGTGCAGTGTAGAGGTGTATTTTGCTGCTCCGCTGGTACTCGAATATGTGAGTTCCGCAAGTGCTGCAGATTTGTTGTAACTATTTGCATGAGTGGATTACGCTGACTTAGGACATTGTGCTACCATCAGTACCTACGTAGGCTTAAAATGAGTGAGGAATGTCTGGCCTGCTGGGTGACCTTGAAAATGGCACTCTAAGACCCGCATGCCACTTACACCCATACTGCGTGTCTAGTGAGGTGAATGTCCCTTCTTCGACTTTCCTATTCACCGGTCTCCCTTAACTTGTCGTCATTATCTACATATGGGATTAGGGCGAGTTTAGCTGATCCAGGCCAAACAGCGCTCCAAGCCAGCCAATGAAGGCCAAGGCTACATCTGTTCTGAATCCCAGAATGCCTTTGTGAACGTTCTACAGTGTTCCGGCCGTACCTTCGGTGTTGTGAGAACTAGTTCTTATGTAGTGAAAATTTGTGTCATTCCAAGACACGTGTGCTAGATGTGTTAAGTGCTGCGGGTTTGGAGTTAACAAGTAGTACAGGGTTGGTAACTCTCGAGACGACTGTGGGCCCAGTGAATGACCTTGAAAATTGCACTGCGACCTGCAGGCCACTACACCCATATTGCCTGTGTCTAGCGAGGTGAATATCCCTTCCTTGTCCCTTCTCCTTCCTCGATTTGGAACTCAGCCGTTCGCCTCTATTTGCTTGTGGTCTAGAGGCGGTTTTTTGCCAGACCACATGGGTGCTTGAGTGCCCATGTCCTCTGTGCCACACTCCGCTCATCTTGCGAGTGTCTCCTGTGTGTCTGCCTGCCTGCTGCAAGCAGGTGTCCGGGTGGTTGGCGCAGGCTTGGCGAGCACAGTCAAGCAAGCTTGAGGGCAGCACTAAAAGCTAGCCAGAACAAGCTAAGGCAGCCTGCAGTTATAGCTGTCCTAGGACCCAGCATGTCTGTATACGTTCTGCAGTGCTGCTGGCATACCAGTGTTTCCTGTAGTGGCTTGAGAACAATTTGACGAGCATTGCAGTGCTGACATTTTGAGTGGGACATGCCAGAGGTTCACTTATAAACATAGTAAGCTTGTGGTGATTGGCTTGTACACAGTGAACATTCATCTGTCATACGTGTGCTAGAAGTGTTAAGTGCTGCTTTCCCCAACAGTTAATTGTCATTTGTAAGCCTGTATTAAGACTTTAAAAGGCTCAGAGTGTACTTCAGTATAGTGACTCCTTACATTTGATAAATCAGTGTAATACATGCTCTGCTCAGTGTAACTGAACTATTAAATACGGTTACATAATTAAGTTGCTTGTCCTAGTGTCATTGCTGTGTTTTCTAATACATTTTCTCGTTCAGACTGAAACTTTACTGCTAAATTCCCAGTAATATTTCAAATTGCACTGTTCATCTGTGGTGTGAGTGTGTAGCTTATGCTTTGTATTTTTACTGTGAACAAGCTTACTGCTGCATAATGTTCAGTTTCATGAATACTTTCTTACTTGAGTAATTCGGTTACCTTTCAACTGTGTTAAGCAAGAGTCAGCCTGTTAACATCTATGTTCCTTGCCATCGCATCTAGTGGGTCTAGCGCCTAGTTAAAATTGTAATAGTAACAATTTGCAATCATTATACTTCTAGTTATACATTGTGTAAATTGTTTTAGACTATTTGATCAACTGGATTGTAGTGTTTAACTTCTGATACACCAATTTAATGACTGCAGACACACACTGACACATAATAAACACATTAAAACGCTGGTACCTCTCCAGAAGCTGGGCCTAGTGTGTGACCTTGAGAAGTTCAGTGTGTTTATTACGACCAGCGGTGTACCACTCTCACCTATGTTTACATCAACAAAAGTGTATGCTAAGTGATAAAGTGTACACTTGGTGTACTTGGTAACACTTGTCATACATAGTAACGCGTGTGTAAGTGAGATTGTTTAGGTACTGGTTCATCTATCTACAGCTGCACACTTATGCTTGCATACATGTATAACATAGTAACGTGTGAGTTACCCAGGATGGACCAAGGAAGTCGACCAGAGTGATTTATCTCATTGTCATTGTAACATTACCTAGTTTTTTTTTTTTTTTATTTTTTTTTTTTTTTTTTTTTTAAGTAATACTGTTTACAATCTATGGTTGGGGTAAGAGGTTGTCTTCAGCATTCATTGTGATGTCTGCTACATTATTATTTCAGTGAGGTACATTAGGTGGCAGTAGCCTGAACTAACTCAAGTGGAAGTTATCATTGAATTTGAACCTCATGTTTAATGTGATGTATGTCAGAATTCTAATTTTATGCTTCATTTTAGGTGTCTTAAGTTGAAATCCCCCAGCAACATGATGTTTGGGGCAGGAGTTGGGAGATCTTCCAGACAGTGATCAATTTTCAAAAGTTGTTCCTGGAATTGTTGGGAAGTTGCATCCAGAGGCTTGTATACAACCACAATGACAAGGTTTCGGTTTTCGAACTTTACTGCCTTAACCTCAACTACATCATTCGAGGAACGATGAAGTCTCCTGCTTTCCAGAATTCTAGTGGCTCTAGTAAAGACCTTGATACAGGTAGTGGAGGTGATGAAAGCAGCAATGATAAGAATGTTGGTAAAATTGATGGGAACACAATAAGTGGTGAAAATAGTGTACCATTCAGTTTATTTTCTCTCGTCTCCAGTCACATTTTATAATGCTCTTTTCCTAAAGTAGTGTACCAAGTAAGACTGCGAACTACATCCTATGTTGAAGAAGTCTATCTCTAGCGTCATGGTGTCACAAGTCGCGGATAAGACAAAGTTAATAAGTATGTGTCCGGTGAACTTCCTTTGTCAGTGTGGACGGGAAGCGCTTCAGATTTCGAAAACATTAAGTTTTTTTTTTTTTTTAAATAATGTAAAGCACTGAAAGCCGAACACATCTACGAAAAATTACTGAAAAAATATGTATTAACGTACTTTTAAATCATTGGGGATTTTTAAAAACTTTGCTTAGTGTGTGTTGTGATTTTTCCTAGATTGTGCATAAATATATGTATGAGAATGTATGCATGTGTATATATTGATGAGTATGTATATATATGCATATGTGGGTATACGTGTGATGCGTATATGTTTACATTTTTGTATGCTCACTTTTGCATATGTATGTGTGCATGGTATGTATTTTATGTAGCTATGTATGTATGTGTGTATGAATATTTGTATATGTGTACATTAGGGATGCATACTTTACAATGTGATCTTATGTATACGCATACATGGAAAACAACCGCGATTTTCTGCATACGCATACATGTACATACATGTGTCCATCACTTCTGTCACTACCACAAGTGATAGCTGGAGTTTACCTGGAGAGAGTTCCGGGGGTCAACGCCCCCGCGGCCCGGTCTGAGACCAGGCCTCCTGGTGGATCAGAGCCTGATCAACCAGGCTGTTGCTGCTGGCTGCACGCAAACCAACATACGAGCCACAGCCCGGCTGATCCGGAACTGACTTTAGGTGCTTGTCCAGTGCCAGCTTGAAGACTGCCAGGGGTCTGTTGGTAATCCCCCTTATGTGTGCTGGGAGGCAGTTGAACAGTCTCGGGCCCCTGACACTTATTGTATGGTCTCTTAACGTGCTAGTGACACCCCTGCTTTTCATTGGGGGGATGGTGCATCGTCTGCCAAGTCTTTTGCTTTCGTAGTGGGTGATTTTCGTGTGCAAGTTCGGTACTAGTCCCTCTAGGATTTTCCAGGTGTATATAATCATGTATCTCTCCCTCCTGCGTTCCAGGGAATACAGGTTTAGGAACCTCAAGCGCTCCCAATAATTGAGGTGTTTTATCTCCGTTATGCGCGCCGTGAAAGTTCTCTGTACATTTTCTAGGTCGGCAATTTCACCTGCCTTGAAAGGTGCTGTTAGTGTGCAGCAATATTCCAGCCTAGATAGAACAAGTGACCTGAAGAGTGTCATCATGGGCTTGGCCTCCCTAGTTTTGAAGGTTCTCATTATCCATCTTGTCATTTTTCTAGCAGATGCGATTGATACAATGTTATGGTCCTTGAAGGTGAGATCCTCCGACATAATCACTCCCAGGTCTTTGACGTTGGTGTTTCGCTCTATTTTGTGGCCAGAATTTGTTTTGTACTCTGATGAAGATTTAATTTCCTCATGTTTACCATATCTGAGTAATTGAAATTTCTCATCGTTGAACTTCATATTGTTTTCTGCAGCCCACTGAAAGATTTGGTTGATGTCTGCCTGGAGCTTTGCAGTGTCTGCAATGGAAGACACTGTCATGCAGATTCGGGTGTCATCTGCAAAGGAAGACACGGTGCTATGGCTGACATCCTTGTCTATGTCGGATATAAGGATGAGGAACAAGATGGGAGCGAGTACTGTGCCTTGTGGAACAGAGCTTTTCACCGTAGCTGCCTCGGACTTTACTCTGTTGACGACTACTCTCTGTGTTCTGTTAGTGAGGAAATTATAGATCCATCGACCGACTTTTCCTGTTATTCCTTTAGCACGCATTTTGTGCGCTATTACGCCATGGTCACACTTGTCGAAGGCTTTTGCAAAGTCTGTATATATTACATCTGCATTCTTTTTGTCTTCTAGTGCATTTAGGACCTTGTCGTAGTGGTCCAATAGTTGAGACAGACAGGAGCGACCTGTTCTAAACCCATGTTGCCCTGGGTTGTGTAACTGATGGGTTTCTAGATGCGTGATGATGCCAAAGTATCGGTATTGGCGGGTAAGCAGGTATTGGACATTTTTAAGGAATCGGTGAAAAAACACCCGATAATTTAAAAATATTAATATTTCATGTGTGTTTAAAAATTTCAAAATTTCAGCTTTTTTTTTTTTTCAGATTCTTTAAAAATGTCCGATTCTACCTGACTAATGTGAGAGTTATTTAAACAGCAGCACACACATACAGTATGGAGCCCACATAATGTCAAACGTGTCAAGAAATTGGAGAAAGTGTAAGTAACCATAAGGACTGACCAACGGTCCGTGATGTATATGTTCGACAAGAAGCACAAAAGTAGGATAAAGAATGACAAGATATTACGCTGGAGGATGGAACTATCGTGTTATGACTTTGATATTCTGTACCGACCGGGTCAAGAGAACATCTCACCTGATGCATTTTCTAGGTCCCACTGTGGAGCAGCATGTCATGATTTGCAATCACTCTCAGCGCTCCACAAGGCTTTGTGTCACCCAGGAGTTACACGCCTGTACCATTTTGTCAAATCAAAGAACATGCCCTACTCAGTGGAAGATGTGCAACAAGTAAGTGATCAGAGCATGCGGAGTATGTGCAGAGTGCAAGCCAAACTTTCATCAGCCAGAGAAGACTCATCTCATAAAATCCACCCAGCCTTTCGAGAGACTGAATATAGATTTCAAAGGACCTCTACCAAGCACAAATCAGAATAAATATTTCCTTACCATAGTAGATGAATATTCAAGGTTTCCCTTTGTGTTCCCCTGTGCAAATATGGCTGCTTCAACTGTTATTAGTTGTCTTTCACAGTTGTTCTCTATTTTTGGTATGCCAGCTTATATCCATTCAGACAGGGGATCCTCGTTCATGAGTAACGAACTTCAGGAGTTTTTGGCTAGCAAAGGTATTGCCTGCAGCAGAACAACAAGCTACAACCCTCAAGGCAATGGTCAAGTGGAGCGGTTCAATGGTACTATATGGAAGGCAGTTACAATGACATTGAAGTCGCGCAATCTACCTGTTGAACACTGGCAAACTGTCCTACCTGATGCTCTTCACTCTATTAGATCATTGCTGTGCACAGCTACTAATGCAACCCCTCATGAAAGACTCCTCAACTATTCACGTCGTTCCTCTACGGGAGCCTCCGTGCCCACTTGGTTATGTCATCCTGGACCCGTTCTCCTGAAGAGTCACCATAGGATGAACAAGACGGATCCTTTAGTGGAAGAGGTAGAGCTCCTGCAAGCTAATCCACATTACGCCCATATTCGCTACCAAAATGGTGAAGAGACTACAGTATCTATAAGACATTTAGCCCCAGTTGAAATCCCCATTTGTGTGGAATCTCAAGATACACCAATAGATGTGAAAGATGCTTCGTTTTCTCCTGGAAAGCCCCTTGAGACTACCCCTACAGAAATAGAGGATTCTGCTCCAGCAGTTAGTCAAAACCCGCTGGAAAATATTGAACCTGGTGAAGAGGCTCAAGGGCTACGAAGGTCGGGACGTGTACGTCGCCCACCTAACAGTTTTGGAGATTACTGTCTCTGATATTTTAGAAGGGGGAGATTGTAGTGATACTGCTCCTGTGGGGAGCAGCAACAGGATAATACTGCACCACCTCTCGGGGCCCTTAACAACAACAACAGTTTGGTGTGTGTCATGGGCGCCAACACATGGTGTGTGATTCTCTTCTTTTACATCAATATATTAGTGATGCAGATTACATGGTGAGTTTAAATAGGTGGCCTGTAGTTATAACTTTTCTTTTGACATATGCAAGACATCACCATCCCTGTAGAAGCAGTTATTAGATGTACTAGTCATTATATTTTGTTGTTGCAGAAGTACTATGAAGATTCTATGTTCAATAAAGCCTAGAGATAAGGCCTGTGTTTCTGTCACAACAATTCTGTAATGAAATTCTTGAAAATTTGTGTACTTTGTACAAGATCTCTAAATCCACCATTGTTCCTCATCATCCTGCCAGCAATGGGTTAGCTGAATGAACCAATAAGAAAGTACTTGATGTCCTGAGAGCCACTATCAACCCCAATAGTGAAACTTGGGATGAAGCTATACCAGATGTCCAATGTGCCATAAATTCTGCTTACAATGCTTCCATAGGTGATACTCCACATTATGCATTGTATGGTGTAGACAAGCGTTTACTCTATGAGTTGTTATATTCCACTCTGAAACCTAATTACAACCCTGATGATTTCATAGCAACTCGTACCAGCTTAGCTCAAAGTGTTTTTAGAAGAATCCGTGAAACACTTCATAAATCTACAGCAGAATTTACTAGAGTAACTAATAGCCGTGCTAAGCCATCAAAAGTTAAAGTTGGTTCAAGAGTAATGCTGACAAATTTCAACAAAACATTCGAAATGCCTAAGCTCGATCAAAAGTTTGTCGGACCTTATTGAGTTGTAGAACATATCTCTGGCAATAAGTATAAGGTTAGAGAAATTAGTACTAGTAAGTATAAAGAATCGCATTTAGATCATATGAAATTAGTATGCGATGTTGATGATATTGCTACCCAGACTAATGTGACAGATGCTGAAAACCCTCTTGACTCTGTACCCTCCACCTCAGATACTCAGTCAGATATTCAACCTGAATGTCGTTACTCCTTACATTCTCGACAAGTAGTGAGAAACCCACGAGTATCTTTTGTAGATACTCATTCAGATCTCCCTCAGTCAAGGCATGTATTAGCCATTGCAGAGGAATTCGATCCTCCCAGAGATGATAACCATTCTGCATATGTAAACCTCACCCTCGAAGAATTGGGTTTAAATGTACATAGTCTGTATAACTAGATGTCCGAGATGAAGGAAATTGTCAACTGTTTGTTATTAACTGATCAGTTTTTTCAGAATTTTTTTTTTTTTGTGTTCACGTTCCCTCCGTATTCTGAGAATTTGACAGTAATGATCTGAGTGCGCACCAGATGCCTTTGCTGTTAATTTCACCTTGCATATATATATATATATATATATATATATATATATATATTTATTCTTCCTCAGAATCTGTAGAGTGCATGAATACAGATCGATCGATCAATTCCATCCATATTGTACAATGAATTGTTCTTATAAGTCGTAATGCATTACGTTAAAACTGATTACGTTAACACCCATTACGTCAAACTCATTTTGTTAACATCCAGTATGATACCATCCATTAGTTCTAAGTTATATATGTCTTTGTTATTGTATAGAATCAGCCCAGAACCACCTGCCTGTTCAGCCTATAGTATAGTAGTGTATGTCGAGACGACATACGTAACATGACCGAGCTGTCAGCATAGTTGCTGATCCCCCTTATATGTGTTGTATAGCGTATCATAGTACCATCCATGTGCTTTATATAGAAGATCCCTTTTAGACCGAGTGACTGTTTGTGTGATGTCACGGGATGCGCATGTGTATGTTCATACCTCTGCCTCCCTCTCAGTCGGCAGCTAGACATCCAGGCATTGACTCGGCAGGCTGGGCTCATCCCTTCCTTACCACAGTCTGACAATATAACATTACCATCCAACAAGTGTGTCTACCTTCAACCCTCAAATCTCCTTTAATAACCCCTACGACAACCGCGGGTTCAAATCCCGCCCGTGGTATGGTTTGTTTGCAATCGTGTCATTACGATTTTGTGAGTCACAGTGACTATTATGCCTCCTTTGTAAAGGGTATGGTAAAGAAATGTGGTGTCACCCTTTTAAAGACTGCAGGAGGCCATGTAATGTATGGTAGGATTCCTCGTAATAATAATGGATGACTAAAGGAAACTATAAATACTATAACTGTGTGTCTTACTCATGAAATCGTGCCCCAGTATAATTCCTCCATAGAGGATGGTGTTGAGCCAGTACATAAATTGTGGGAATTAGACAGCATTGGAATAAATGTAAATGAAGAAAGTCCAGATGATTCTTTTACTCAGGAACAGTACCTGAGAGATGTAAAATTTGAATCTGGACAATACTGGGTACGACTTCCGTGGAGACTGAACCATCCAGAAATTGGTCATCCTGTGTTATTTAACTATTGTAAGAGAATATGTTCATCACTTAATATTATAGCGCGAAAGTCCCCGTTTATAGCTAAAATAGAGACTTTCGGCGTTATATTATTATCTGCTAATATATGAAAAATACCATGGTATTATCACTATTATCGTTATTATCACTATTATCGTTATTATCACTATTTTGTAATTATCACTATTATTTTACTATTATGGTTAGGTAGGATTTCTTGTGTATATAGAGTTTAAGTCTCGGAACCATCCGGTGAATTGTTCAGTTGTTTATGTCCGGCTGGCTGACGTGGGTCAGCTGATCCAACCTGACGACACGTCAACAGACTGGCAAGTAGTCAGTCTGCTCCCAGCTCTAGCCCTGACAACTGATCGTATATTGGCTCTTACGGTGTACAGTTGAATGGTTTTGAGAATTGGACACAAGAGCTGACTCACTTTGATCCTCATTACTTTGAAAGATTCTTTTGATATTTATATTCTTGGTCAGTTCAGTAATCCATAGATACTTTACGGCCAGATTCAAAGGTCTTGTTAAATCTTGTACCTTTTGTATTTTGAGTTTACAGTCTTGTTAAGAAAGAGACGTAAATATTAATGAGGACTTAGATACAGGAAGAATAATTAAACTTCCTTATTAATATGACATTTCCATGATTTTGAACTAAATGTATATGGTAAATTTATTGTACAAAGTATTAAGTTAAATTAACTACAAAGAGAAGATAAAGTATTGTATTTAAATACTTTAATAAATTTGAATATTATTCTATGGAGTTTCCCAGTTGAAATTATTTCCCCTAGACTCTAAATTACCTATAACTTGGATCCAAAAATCTTGTTGCATAAGAAATAAATGGTAACAGGCCACATTCTGAAGTTCTTTAAAAAAATTTCTTATTCGCAACAACAGCATTGGAATAAATGTAAATGAAGAAAGTCCAGATGATTCTTTTACTCAGGAACAGTACCTGAGAGATGTAAAATTTGAATCTGGACAATACTGGGTACGACTTCAGTGGAGACTGAACCATCCAGAATTGCCCACTAATTACAGAATGGCATATGGAGAATTAAAGGCTCAGCTCCGTGAACTCAGTAAGACACCAGAATTGTTGACTCCCTATAGTGATATAATTACTGAAAAATTAATTAATAAATTTATAGAAGAGGTACATCCTGAGCAAGCCAAAATTTATGGTCACTATTTGCCACGTCACGGAGTGAAGAAGAATTTTAAGACCACTCCTCTGAGGGTTGTGTTTAATTGTAGTGCCAGGAGTAACAAAAATGTACCTAGTTTAAATGACTGTTTGATGACAGGTCCGTCGTTGATGGAAAAATTAGGAGATATCTTACTAAATTTCAGGGTGAAGAATTATGCCTTTACGGCTGACATAAGTAAAGCTTTCCTAAGAGTGGGTTTACAAGAGGCTGACCAGGATTGTACCCGCTTCTTATGGCCTGAGAATCCTAGTGACCCACTCAGCCCTCTGAAAACCTTTCACATTAGGAGCGTATTATTTGGTGCTACATCCAGTCCGTTCCTACTTCAAGCGACGATAAATGCACACCTTAAATGTATGGGAAGTCCATTGAGTAAAGTAATGAGCAAGCAATTTTATGTGGACAATTTCCTGGGTGTGACGTCAACTGAAGAGGAACTGTTAATGACTTATGGAGAGGCTAATAAAATAATGCAAAGTGCAAATATGCCTCTGAGGGAATGGAATAGTAATTCGTCCAAATTGAAGGACAAAATAAGTAAAGATTACCCTGGAGATGAAATGCAAAAATGAAGTAATGTATTGGGTTTAACTTGGGATACTGAGAGAGATTTGTTAATGTTAAAATCTAATAATTACAGTATGCCCAATAAATTAACTAAGAGAGTTTTGCTTGCTGAAGTTTCCAAATGTTTTGATCCACTAGGTTTAGTGTCACCCCTTACTATAAGAGGGAAATTATTAATACAAGAAGCATGTGCTTGGGATGAAACTCTACCTGAGGAATTCATTAACAGGTGGGATGAATTAATTGGTGATTATGAGAAAATTCCAATGTTGGAGTTCCCACACCAAGTGGCCAATCCAGATGGGAAAAATGCACTCTACATTTTTTGTGATGCTTCAAAATTGGCATATGGAGCAGTTGCTTATCTTCAATGTAACAGTGTTATTTCTCTTGTTATGTCTAAGGCTAAAGTGTCTCCAATTAAATCATGCACTTTACCTCAGTTGGAATTAACAGCCATTTATGTAGGTGTCAAATTAGCTAATTATATAAGAAATAAGTTGCAGGAGATAAATATTAGCGACAATGTAATTTGGTCTGATAATGAGGTATCCTTACAATGGATTCGTAATGGAAACAGTAAAATTGTGTACATACAAAACAGAGTCACTGAAATTAATCAAATGCAAGAGAAGTATAATAGTTTGGGTCAGCATATGTTAACATTTAATCCTATATCTGGTGAGGAGAATCCAGCTGATTTCTTGTCTCAATGTTTACCTTATGCTATATTCGTAAATGCTGTATAATGGTTTAAAGGACCGAGCTGGTTGGTAAATAAAGCAAATTGGCCTGTACAAAAGGCATATATTGCTCCTGTTGAAATTACTGTGACCACCGGTCCAATAGTTTGTCCTTCCTTAGCCATTGCTATAAATAGGTATTCTTCTTTACCCAAACTAATCAATGTAACTAAGTTGGTGTTTAAATTTCTAAATAAGATGAATATCTCATAAGTTTTCATATCCTCTTGAATATTGGATAAAGAGGGTACAAGAAGAAATCTATGGAAACGAGATTAAATTGATGATGGAAAGAAAAATTGTGAAAGGTTCCATAATAGAGAAATTGGGGCTGTATTTAGAGAACAATGTAATTAGGTGCAGAGGTAGGTTACAAAATGCTGAATTGGGTGATTATGCTAAACACCCTATCTTACTGCCCAAAACTCATTATCTAACAAATTTAATTGTTTTAAATGCCCATAAAAAATGTAATGGATGGTGGGGTACAAGATACCTTAAATTGTATTAGGGAAACTTTCTGGATTCCACAAGGACGGCAAAGTGTAAAAAGGGTTATTAAATCTTGTGTAATATGTCGCCGTGTGGATGCCAGATCCTATATGTACCCAGGTCCTCCACCATTGCCAAAGAAGCGTGTACAATTAGTGAAACCATTTGATGTAACAGGTGTAGACTATAGTGGTCCAATCATTTTAACAGGTACTTCAGATGGTGTTAAGAGATTTCGTTCGGATTTTTAACCCCAGAGGGTTAGCCACCCAGGATAACCCAAGAAAGTCAGTGCGTCATCGAGGACTGTCTAACTTATTTCCATTGGGGTCCTTAATCTTGTCCCCCAGGATGCGACCCACACCAGTCGACTAACACCCAGGTACCTATTTGCTGCTAGGTGAACAGGACAACAGGTGTAAGGAAACGTGTCGAAATGTTTCGAAAATTTGCAGCTAGGAGATCCTGTCCGAGATTGATGATTTCGGATAATGCCACAAATTTTGTAGCGGGTGCTCAACACTTGATAGAATTAAATAATAGTAACGATGTTCAATCTCTGTTAACCCAGCGAGGGTGTACCTGGAAATTTATTACTCCTAGAGTCCCTTCGCAGGTGGGGCTGTACGAAAGACTGATAGGCACAGTGAAGAGGTGTCTCCGTAAAGTACTACACCGGAAGAGAATTAATTTGGAGGAATTTCATGCAGTGTTAGTGGAGGTGGAGAATTGGATAAATAATAGGCCTCTCTCGTACATGAGTGATACACCTGAAGCAGAGGTATTAACACCTTCTCACCTAATATGTGTAAGGAAATTGGAAGCTGCCCATGTCTATAGAAATAATCCTGAAGAAAGTGATGAAGATTACAATGATGCAGCAGTGTTGTGTGATAAATTTAAAATGTTAAATAAAGTAATTGATCATTGGTCTAATGTGTGGCGTAAGGAATATCTTCTTACACTATGTGAACACTTTTATGGTGCGACAGAGGCAGTAAATCGACAGCACATTCAACCAGGTGACATTGTGTTAGTTGATACTGAACAACATCGAACATTGTGGCCTTTGGGCAAAGTATTGACATTGTACGCAGATGCACAAGGTGTTGTCCGGAATGCCAAAGTGTTGTGTCGTGGCCAGGAAAGTTTACAAACAATTAATAAATTGATTCTCTTGGAATTAAATGGTATTCAATCATAGGTAAACGAAAATTTAAGGGAAAGTGACACGAGTGATATTGAAGGTAATGCTGACCAAGTGATGCAGGAAGATGAAATTGTAGAAAAACCTACTAGGAGAACAGCCACTCAAGCCACAACCAGTTGGAACAGTCTCCTAAAGGAAGGAGTAATTTGAGTCGTTTAGCAGTGACCTCCGCCCGGCCGCAGTGTGGAAAATAATTTCCCAAAATTATGCTGTATATTTTATATAATGTAAATATACCTGATTAATACATTACTATTGCTCTAAAGTGTATTTTAAAGAAGTGAACCGACAGGGAAGCTCTGCGCCTGCGCTTATGAGCAGGGAAGAGTTGCCATGTTTTGAATTGACCGAGACAAACGTTAGTGAAAATCGAAAGAATTTTCGTCGCTCTAAGGGTTATATTGGGCTTAAAACCTCTCAAATAGGAGCCGAAATTGTTGGATTTGCAGTCCTGCATAACGTGAACATTAGGCGAGTGGACAGGATGGTACAGGAACTCCAGCTAAGTCATGTCTATTTATGTTGGAATTCTGGCCAGTATTTTCTTCATAATTTAGGCAGGGGGGTTGATATGACACACCATAATCTCCAGATTAATTGGTGAGTCTTATTATTATAAATTCTCCTTCAATGTATATGTATTAACATTTTAAATTTAATATACAGTTCATATATTTATATTAATGTTTTTACCAGAATTCCTAGTGATGTATATTTCTTTTGAAATTAATATAGGTCCAGAGTGACTTGTGGAGAGAGAGATTATCGTAGGTATAGAAGGGGGGACATTTTTTGCGACCTAGGTGTCCTAAAATTCCTACTTGTCTCCTAGAGGGACTAGTACCGAACTTGCACACGAAAATCACTCACTACGAAAGCAAAAGACTTGGCAGACGATGCAACATCCCCCCAATGAAAAGCAGGGGTGTCACTAGCACGTTAAGAGACCATACAATAAGTGTCAGGGGCCCGAGACTGTTCAACTGCCTCCCAGCATACATAAGGGGGATTACCAACAGACCCCTGGCAGTCTTCAAGCTGGCACTGAACAAGCACCTAAAGTCGGTTCCTGACCAGCCGGGCTGTGGCTCGTACGTTGGTTTGCGTGCAGCCAGCAGCAACAGCCTGGTTGATCAGGCTCTGATCCACCAGGAGGCCTGGTCACAGACCGGGCCGCGGGGGCGTTGACCCCCGGAACTCTCTCCAGGTAAACTCCAGGTAACTCCAGGTAACCTTAATAAAGTATAATTATCTTTGTTACCATTTGCTGGTATGTATCTTACGAGTTACATCCAGGTAAATTTAATTTTCCACAAAAGTATTAGTTCCTCGTGCTCAGCTCACTATCTATAGTTCTTTCCTCCAGTTTCAGTAGAATTTTGAGCTCCTTCTTGAAGTTGTGATTGAGAGCCACTTGAAACATTATTGGGATGATGGATTCCAGAAGTTGGAGAATGTTAGCAACGTGAAGGAAGATGATTTATTACCTGGAGTTTACCTGGAGAGAGTTTCGGGGGTCAACGCCCCCGCGGCCCGGTCTGTGACCAGGCCTCCTGGTGGATCAGCGCCTGATCAACCAGGCTGTTGCTGCTGGCTGCACGCAAACCAACGTACGAGCCACAGCCCGGCTGATCAGGAACTGACTTTAGGTGCTTGTCCAGTGCCAGCTTGAAGACTGCCAGGGGTCTGTTGGTAATCCCCCTTATGTGTGCTGGGAGGCAGTTGAACAGTCTCGGGCCCCTGACACTTATTGTATGGTCTCTTAACGTGCTAGTGACACCCCTGCTTTTCATTGGGGGGATGGTGCATCGTCTGCCAAGTCTTTTGCTTTCGTAGTGAGTGATTTTCGTGTGCAAGTTCGGTACTAGTCCCTCTAGGATTTTCCAGGTGTATATAATCATGTATCTCTCCCTCTGCTGAATACAGGTTTCTCAAGCGCTCCCAGTAATTGAGGTGTTGTACAGGAATTTAGAAACCTCAAGCGCTCCCAGTAATTGAGGTGTTTTATCTCCGTTATGCGCGCCGTGAAAGTTCTCTGTACATTTTCTAGGTCGGCAATTTCACCTGCCTTGAAAGGTGCTGTTAGAGTGCAGCAATATTCCAGCCTAGATAGAACAAGTGACCTGAAGAGTGTCATCATGGGCTTGGCCTCCCTAGTTTTGAAGGTTCTCATTATCCATCCTGTCATTTTTCTAGCAGATGCGATTGATACAATGTTATGGTCCTTGAAGGTGAGATCCTCCGACATAATCACTCCCAGGTCTTTGACGTTGGTGTTTCGCTCTATTTCGTGGCCAGAATTTGTTTTGTACTCTGATGAAGATTTAATTTCCTCATGTTTACCATATCTGAGTAATTGAAATTTCTCATCGTTGAACTTCATATTGTTTTCTGCAGCCCACTGAAAGATTTGGTTGATGTCCGCCTGGAGCCTTGCAGTGTCTGCAATGGAAGACACTGTCATGCAGATTCGGGTGTCATCTGCAAAGGAAGACACGGTGCTGTGGCTGACATCCTTGTCTATGTCGGATATGAGGATGAGGAACAAGATGGGAGCTAGTACTGTGCCTTGTGGAACAGAGCTTTTCACCGTAGCTGCCTCGGACTTTACTCTGTTGACGACTACTCTCTGTGTTCTGTTAGTGAGGAAATTATAGATCCATCGACCGACTTTTCCTGTTATTCCTTTAGCGCGCATTTTGTGCGCTATTACGCCATGGTCACACTTGTCGAAGGCTTTTGCAAAGTCTGTATATATTACATCTGCATTCTTTTTGTCTTCTAGTGCATTTAGGACCTTGTCGTAGTGATCCAGTAGCTGAGACAGACAGGAGCGACCTGTTCTAAACCCATGTTGCCCTGGGTTGTGTAACTGATGGGTTTCTAGATGGGTGGTGATCTTGCTTCTTAGGACCCTTTCAAAGATTTTTATGATATGGGATGTTAGTGCTATTGGTCTGTAGTTCTTTGCTGTTGCTTTACTGCCCCCTTTGTGGAGTGGGGCTATGTCTGTTGTTTTTAGTAACTGAGGGACGACCCCCGTGTCCATGCTCCCTCTCCATAGGATGGAAAAGGCTCGTGATAGGGGCTTCTTGCAGTTCTTGATGAACACAGAGTTCCATGAGTCTGGCCCTGGGGCAGAGTGCATGGGCATGTCATTTATCGCCTGTTCGAAGTCATTTGGCGTCAGGATAACATCGGATAGGCTTGTGTTAATCAAATTTTGTGGCTCTCTCATAAAAAATTCATTTTGATCTTCGACTCTCAGTCTGGTTAGCGGCTTGCTAAAAACTGAGTCATATTGGGACTTGAGTAGCTCACTCATTTCCTTGCTGTCATCTGTGTAGGACCCATCTTGTTTAAGTAGGGGCCCAATACTGGGCGTTGTTCTCGATTTTGATTTGGCATAGGAGAAGAAATACTTTGGGTTTCTTTCGATTTCATTTATAGCTTTTAGTTCTTCCCGCGATTCCTGACTCCTAAAGGATTCTTTTAGCTTAAGTTCGATGCTTGCTATTTCTCTGACCAGTGTCTCCCTGCGCATTTCAGATATATTGACCTCTTTTAGCCGCTCTGTTATTCTTTTCCGTCGCCTGTAAAGGGAGCGCCTGTCTCTTTCTATTTTACATCTACTCCTCCTTTTTCTTAGAGGAATAAGCCTTGTGCATACATCGAGTGCCACCGAGTTAATCTGTTCTAGGCATAAGTTTGGGTCTGTGTTGCTTAGTATATCTTCCCAGCTTATATCGGTTAGGACTTGGTTTACTTGGTCCCACTTTATGTTTTTGTTATTGAAGTTGAATTTGGTGAATGCTCCCTCGTGACTAGTCTCATTTTGTCGGTCTGGGGCTCCTCGCATACATGTCTGAACCTCAATTATGTTGTGATCTGAGTATATTGTTTTTGATATGGTGACATTTCTTATCAGATCATCATTGTTAGTGAATATGAGGTCTAGTGTATTCTCCAGTCTAGTAGGCTCTATTATTTGCTGGTTTAAATTGAATTTTGTGCAGAGATTTAAAAGCTCGTGTGAGTGTGAGTTTTCATCAGAGCTGCCTCCTGGTGTTATTACTGCAACAATATTATTTGCTATATTCCTCCATTTTAGGTGCCTTAAGTTGAAATCCCCCAGGAGCAAGATGTTGGGTGCAGGAGCTGGAAGATTTTCCAGACAGTGGTCAATTTTTAACAGCTGTTCCTGGAATTGCTGGGATGTTGCATCCGGAGGCTTGTAGACTACCACAATGACTAGGTTTTGGTTCTCGACCTTTACTGCTAAAACTTCCACTACGTCATTTGAGGCATTAAGCAGTTCTGTGCAAACAAGTGACTCTGCAATGTACAGGCCAACCCCCCCCCTTTTGCCTGTTCACTCTGTCACATCTGTATAGGTTGTAACCTGGGATCCATATTTCATTGTCCAAGTGATCCTTTATGTGGGTCTCAGTGAAAGCCGCGAACATTGCCTTTGCCTCTGCAAGCAGTCCACGGATGAAAGGTATTTTGTTGTTTGTTGCTGGCTTTAGACCCTGTATATTTGCAAAGAAGAATGTTATCGGACTGGTGGTATTGTTGGTACTGGGGGGGGATTTTTTTTCCGGCATTAGTATCTGTATCTGTTGGTTTGGAGTGGAGGCCATCGACTGTGGTTCCACTCCAGGAATGACTGGATTTGGTGTACGATTTCTGCCATTTCCTGCCAGTTTTTTTTCCTTCCTGGCACTAAAAAACCTCTCCCTCTTGAGTGGCTGTGGCTACCCAGGTTTTCCCATGGCCTGGATGTTTTGTATCTTTTTGTCCCCTTTAGATGGTATGCCTGGCAATTTAAGTTATAGCACAGTCTTTCCTGTACTGAAGAGGTACACATTTCAGGGTGAAAAAGCTTACAGGAAGGGAGTTTGCATTTTCCTGTTGTCATATGGGCATGGCATTTTCTAGGGTGGTCATAGTTGCACGTCCCATCTGTTTTTCCAGATTTCCCATGCCAGCAGATACCAAGTGCATAGTATGTGCACAGGCTTGGTTTCCGCTTGCCTTGGGTTTCTGTGACTGTATTCCCTGTTGGTGCATGTTTCCCTGTCTTACTTCTATCCTCCCTAGCACCAACAATGGAGCTCCCACCAGTTGTTTTTGGTAATTTATCCTCACTATTGCTATTGGAGTCCTCTTGTTTGCTATTTCCTGCGGTATTTCTAGTTTGCAATATTGGTTTTATCTTATCTTTGACTACACTTGTTTCCCTACTATGGCTCCTATCCCCTATGAGGTCATTTATATGTATTCCTTCCTGCGTATAATTCCCGACTACCTGGACAAAATCTCCAGCTTCACCATTACTGTCTCCCAGGACAGTATCTCCAGCTTCACCATTTCTGTCTCCCAGGACAGCACCTCCACATTACTGTCTCCCAGGACAGCACCCCCAGCTTCACCATTACTGTCTCCCAGGACAGCACCTCCAGCTTCACCATTACTGTCTCCCAGGACAGCACCTCCAGCTTTACTATTACTGTCTCCCAGGACATCACCTCCAGCCTTACAGTTTGTGACTACATGGCCAGTATCAAGGGCAGTACCATTCAGCCCAGACTTTTTATGTTCCCATCTGTTGTAGAAAGCTTCCAGGTTTTCTATGAAAGCAGCTTTGATGTTGTCCTCTTTTAATACCCTTGTGATTTTAGTCCACAGATTTTCCTCATTTGGGCATACCCAGAAACACTTCTCTGTTTTAATACTGCTTGTAGCTAGTTCTGGGATATCTGCACAAGGGGCGTGACACCAATTTCCACAAAAATGACAATTTATCCATGTGGAGGCCCGTTTGTTTGACTGACCACAGACTACACACAGCTTCATAATGATTTGAATGGTTGATTTACTGCAATTCTACTAGCAACCTCTTGAATATTATATTAATAACCTTAAATGAAGCTCTAGCTATTTGTATTTCTGTTTCTAACTCTTTTTGTATATTGGACAGCTTACCGTCACGTTCCTGATTTTTAATGTTTGTGTTTATAAGGGCGCCTACAACCCCATCCGTTTACAGTCTGCTTTATTGTCCAACGAAACTGTTTGAAACCAGTCCCGGGTTCGGACCAGTCAAGGGTTCGGACCAGTCAAGGGTTCGGACCAGTCAAGGGTTTGGACCAGTCGATCTGCTCTGATCAGTGGGTCACTTATTTAAAACATACTGGTCGGTGATTTGAGCTAACACATGAAGGATCTACTGGAAATTATCTACCCGAGTAATATGTGATTTGACTGATACAAAAGTATAACTTGCGTGTTGAAGAGCCGGTGATATCTGGCAGCTCCTACAATGACGAACGGTCACCTCCTTGTTTATCAATCGCTGTATCTGGCTTTTCTATTTTTTTTTTTTTTTTTTTTTTTTTTTTCCCGTCTCCACCGCAATAAATGCTATATTATCACTATAGTTGACTGGTGCAAATTTTGGAGGAAGGACGCTTTTTCTGTAGTAATAATTGCTTCTCGTTGTGCATAATGCGACCGCTGGTAACTACAGGTTATATGAAATTCACAGTAACGTCTCGTATTTCAAGAAAAGAAACTAATGAAAGTCACTCCACTCCACTAAGTACCATTATAATACTGGTTAGTTGCTACTACAACACTGTATTCTGCTATTCACTGGTATCACTAGATTATATGCGAGTACACTAGCAGGCCAGGAAGATTATTAAAAACAGCTGACCTGTGGTAAGTTTCTGGCGACTTCTGGCACCTTCCTCTATAGGCTTATCCCTTCATTTACAAATTCACCTGTTTTCAAATGACACTTTAGCCTTTATCAACAATATACTAGGGAGCCACTGTAGTATACACTATACACTATGTATACTCAATGATATCAGGGAGACTTTCTTTCCTCTGACATGAAAAGTTCAATTATTATTATTTTTTTCCACACGGGACATAGGCCTATGATTCCCCTCTGGCAGTAAACTCTGCTACGCAGTGCACACTAATTCTCCTTTTTTGACTCAGTATATAATGTTTTCCGCCCAAGATTGGTTCCAGGCGCTAGAGGGATGTATCGTATAGGATTGATGACACAAATTAAAGTTCTAGCACGTAAGAGCGACCGTGAAACACGAGAAAAACCGGGAGCACAACGAGGCACGCTGACACGCTGGCACGCTAAAGGGGACTAGGGAACAGAGGACTGAGGTACAGGGGACTAGAGAACAGGGGACTGATGTACAGGGGACTAGGGAACAGGGGACTGAGGTACAGAGGACTACGGAACAGGGGACTGAGGTACAGGAGACTAGGGAACAGGGGATTGATGTACAGGGGACTAGGGAACATAGGACTGGAGTACATGGGACTGGAGTACTGGGATCTAGGGTACAAGGTGTTACAAAAAACGCGATTTCTAAAAAACTTAGAGATCTCCAGTGAATACTAGAAAGGACTGCCCTTCTAGCATCCAGCCTGTTACTGGGTTTTCGTAACAATTAGTCAGTATCCTTGTCCAATTATTCATTAGAATTCAGTAAGAATTATTAGTGCTTCAGGATCACAACTGGTAGGCTACTAACTAGAGAAATTAAAATTTAATAAATTTATTAATCATAGTCTAGAGGTATATTATCAAAGTAAATTAAATTAATAATACTCAAAATAATAATAATCACTTCTCTCGTGTACAGTATTATTGTGCTGAAAACACATATCACATTTATAAGTCTTAAGTACCGTCTGGTACATTAACAAGTAATAAGATATTACAAATATGTACAAGTTTGTGTGTATGTGTGTAAGTGCTCTAAGTAGTTCGCTATGTCTCACGACTCGACTAAACTTAAACAAGTGACTGACAAAGTCCTCAAATAAACTAACTTCTTGACCAACTGGCAATCAGAACAGTCTGCTTGAACAATAAAAAGAATGCTAAGCCCGATAACAATATAACAAGCAACTGCGACACAGAATCAGGAACAAGGAGATAATATAACGACACTAAGTAGGGACCATCAGCAGATCCTCGACAAAAGTCACAAAGCTCCCATCCTACTGAATCTAAGTTCAGCATAAGAAAATCCCCGACTGTGACAGTACACAGATACCAGTACAAGTTAGGTCAGTACAACGTCGAAAATCACTAAGTCTATACAATGTTCTGTGAACAGAGTCCCACAGAACCTACAACAGTAATCAGGGAGACGATCTTCCAACAAGGGTCAATAAGGGAGATTTAGGCACTTGTCAGGAATATGTCCAACCACCAAGCGAGTCTAGACCAGACTGAATACTTCAGGCGAGGTGTGTACACCCCCCTCGATCACGTGATAGCTCCGTGGACAGTTGCTGCACAGCAACACCGAAGCCGGCAGAGTAACGAGCCACAAGCGATAATTACAGTAGTTAGACAATCAAGACTTGAACTGTGAGCACATAATAATGAATGTTAAATCCTACCTAACAAAAGTAACTAAGTCAAATAATAATATAAAGCAATATATTTACGATTTAGCTATTATCGCAAATATAAGCAATATAAAATTATATGAAAAGGTAATATACATATACATAATATACATCATATACATTGTAACCCATTCAGGGGCTGCAACACAAAATACTTGTGTACAGGGGCTAGGGTACAGAGAACTGGAGTATAGAGGACTAGGGAACAGGGGACTGGGGTATAGGGGACTTGGGAACAGAGGACTGGAGTACAGGACACTACGGTACGGGAGACTAGAATACAGGGAATTAGGGTACGGGAGACTGGAGTACAGGGGACTAGGGTGCAGGGGACTAGGGTACAGGGGACTGAGGTACAGGGGACTAGGGAGCAAAGGATTGAGATACAGGGGACTAAGGAACAGGGGACTGATGTACAGGGGACTAGGGAACAGAGGATTGGAGTACAGGGGACTGGAGTACTTGGAACTAGGGTACAAGGGACTAGGGTACAGAGGAGTGGAGTACAGGGGACTAGGGAACAGTGGACTTGGGTATAGGGGAGTAGAGAACAGAGTATTGGAGTACAGGGCACTAGGGTACGGGGGACTGGAGTACAGGGGATTAGGGTATGGGGGATTCGGGTACAGGGGACTAGGGTACAGGGGACTGGAGTATTGGGAACTAGGGTTCAAGGTACTGGTGTAGAAAGGACTAGGGTACAGAGGACTGAAGTACAGGGGATTAAGGTACAAGGGTCTGGAGTACTGGGAACCAGGGTACACGGTACTGGAGTACAGGGGACAAGGGTACAGGGGACTGATACAGGGATCCTGTGTGTAACAACTTCCTACCAGCCATAAGGGTAATTAGCAATATGCCACTGGCTGCCTTCAAGAGGGAGCTGGACAGATATCTAAAGTCACTGCCTGACCAGTTGGGCTGTGGTTCGTACGTTGGACTATGTGCGGCCAGCAGAAGCAGCCTAGTTAATCAGGACCAGATCCACCGGGATGACTGGTCATGGACCGGGCCCTGGGGGGGCGTTGATCCCCAGAATAACCTCCAGGTAGGCAGGGGAGTGGTGTACAGGGGAAGGGTACAGAGGGACTGGTGTGCAAGTTCCTGGTTAGCAGGGAGTGGTGTACAGAGGACTGGTGTACAGGGGAGCGGTGTACAGGAGCCTGTTGAACAAAGGACTGGGGTACAGGGGATAGAAGTGTTACGGCAGAGGGGACTGTTGTATAGGGCACTGGGGTGCAGGACTGGTGAACAAAGAACTGGGGAACAAGGGATTGATGTACAGGGTAATGGGGTACAGGGTACTAGGGAACAGGGTACTGGAGTACAGAGGACTGGGGTACAAGGATCTGGGGTATAGGGGTCTAGAGTGCAGAGGATTGATGTACAGGGGACTGGTGTTTACAGGGGACTGGTGTACAAGGGATTGGTGTACAGAGGTCTGGTGTACAGGGGTCTGGTGTACAGGGGTCTGGTGTACATGGGTCTAGTGTACAGGAATCTGGTGTACAGGGGTCTGGTGTGCAGGGGTCTGGTGTACAGGGGTCTGGTGTACAGGGATCTGGTGTACAGGGGTCTGGTGTACAGGAGTCTGGTGTACAGGGGTCTTGTGTACAGGGGTCTGGTGTGCAGGGGTCTGGTGTACAGGGGTCTGGTGCACAGGGGTCTGGTGTACAGGGGTCTGGTGTACAGGGGTCTGGTGTACAGGGGTCTGGTGTACAGGAGTCTGGTGTACAGGGGTCTGGTGCACAGGGGTCTGGTGTACAGGAGTCTGGTGTACAGGGGTCTGGTGTACAGGGGTCTGGTGTGCAGGGGTCTGGTGTACAGGGGTCTGGTGCACAGGGGTCTGGTGTACAGGGGTCTGGTGTACAGGGGTCTGGTGTACAGGGGTCTGGTGTACAGGAGTCTGGTGTACAGGGGTCTGGTGTACAGGGGTCTGGTGTGCAGGGGTCTGGTGTACAGGGGTCTGGTGTACAGGGGTCTGGTGTACAGGGGTCTGGTGTACAGGGGTCTGGTGTACAGGGGTCTGGTGTACAGGGGTCTGGTGTACAGGGGTCTGGTGTACAGGGGTCTGGTGTACATGGGTCTGGTGTACAGGGGTCTGGTGTACAGGGGTCTCGTGTATAACTTCCTAACAAGTAGATCACGGAAAGTAATAGTAAACAGAGTAAAGTCTGAGGCGGCTACAGTCAAAAGCTCTGTTCCACAAGGCACAGTACTCGCCCCCGTCCTGTTCCTCATCCTCATATCTAACATAGAAAGAGATGTAAGCCACAACACCGTGTCTTCCTTTGCGCATGACATTCGAATTGCCATGACAGTGTCCTCCACCGAAGACACTGCAAGACTCCAAGCGGACATCAACCAAATCTTTAAACAGGCCACGGAAAACAACATGAAGTTCAATAAAGAGAAATTTCAATTGCTCGGATATGGAAAGCTTTAGGAAATTAAAACTGCATCAGAGTATTAAACAAATTACAACCAAACAAAACCTAATGTGAAGGACCAATGAGTGATAATGTCAGAGGATCTCACTTTCAGAGACCAAAAGAACGTATCTACCACATCTGCTAGAAAAATGATAGGATGGATAATGAGAAATTTCAAAACTAGGGATGCCAAGCCCATGATGATTCTCTTCAAATCTCTTGTTTCTCTATGCTGGAATACTGCTCTGCACTAACGGCCTCTTTCAAGGCAGGTGAAATTACTGACCTGGAGAATGTACAGAGAACTTTCACGGCACACATAAGTACGATGAATTACCTAAATTACTGGGAACGGTTGAGGTCTCTTGATTTGTATTCTCTGGAACGCAAGCAAAGAAGATACATGATAACATAAACTTGGAAAATCCTAGAGGGTTTAGTACCAATTAGCAAAAGACTCGGCAGGAGATGCAACACTCCTGCCAAGTCTTGGGAACCTGACACAGTAAGTGTCAGGTGCCCAAGACTGTTGAACTGCCTCCCAGCATACCAATAGACGCCTGGCTGTCTTCAAAGTCAGTACCAGATCAGCCAGGCTGTGGTTCGTACGTCGTTCTACGTGCGGCCAGCAGTAACAATGTGGTTGATCAGGCCCTGATCCTCCCCGAGGCTTGGTCGCGGACCCCGGTCCGTTACCAGGCGGGGGTCTTAATCCCCGAAACCCTCTCCAGGTACAGGGGACTGTGTGCATGGTACTGAGGTACTGGAAAACAGGGGACTGTGTACATGGTACTGAGGTACTGGAAAATAGGGGACTGTGTACATGGTACTGAGGTACTGGAAAATAGGGGACTGTGTACATGGTACTGAGGTACTGGAAAATAGGGGACTGTGTACATGGTACTGAGGTACTGGAAAATAGGGGACTGTGTACATGGTACTGAGGTACTGGAAAATAGGGGACTGTGTACATGGTACTGAGGTACTGGAAAATAGGGGACTGTGTACATGGTACTGAGGTACTGGAAAATAGGGGACTGTGTACATGGTACTGAGGTACTGGAAAACAGGGGACTGTGTACATGGTACTGAGGTACTGGAAAACAGGGGACTGTGTACATGGTACTGAGGTACTGGAAAACAGGGGACTGTGTACATGGTACTGAGGTACTGGAAAACAGGGGACTGTGTACATGGTACTGAGGTACTGGAAAACAGGGGACTGTGTACATGGTACTGAGGTACTGGAAAACAGGGGACTGTGTACATGGTACTGAGGTACTGGAAAACAGGGGACTGTGTACATGGTACTGAGGTACTGGAAAACAGGGGACTGTGTACATGGTACTGAGGTACCGGAAAACAGGGGACTGTGTACATGGTACTGAGGTACTGGAAAACAGGGGACTGTGTACATGGTACTGAGGTTATGCAATCCGGGTATAATTTTCCTGGATCACGAAGGGACTGAGATATATTTAATTGATCTCATCCTTTAGGAAAATACATCAGTACTGAGTTATTTTCCTGCAATGAGCAACATTCCTTAAGGGGTGAGGGGCTCTTGATCCAAGGAATTGAACCTGAATCAAGTCTGAATTTCTTTCCTTCCTAAAAGCGCTGAATTGTCCCTTCGGGTTTGGCGTTCCCTTCCCCCATGAAAGTAATGTAATAAATATAATTAGCAATATTAATAAAGCCTAGAGATAGTTACGAAATATAGCAATATTATAAGGAGAGTGACTAGGCAGGAAACGATGTCGCTTCACACGCTGAGTGTCCGTGGTTCGATCCCCTGGAAGGGTGGAAACATTAGGCCTGTTACTTTAAACCTGTTGTCCCCGTTCACCTGGCAATCAAGTAGGTACCTGGGTGTTAGTCACCTTACACGTGCTGTCCCCGGTCACCTAGCAAGCAATTAGGTAGCTGGGTGTTAGTCGACTGGTGAGGGTCGCATCCTGGGGGACAAGATTTAAGGACCACAATGGAAATAAGACAGACAGTCCTCGATGACGCACTGACCTTCACGGGTTATGTTGGGCGGCTAACCTCCGGGTTAAAAATCCAACCAACATCCTATGTTACTGTGTGCAGCAGTGCGTCTCCTTAATTCACCTTCAAAATTATTAAATATTAACACTATATTTCGTCAGATAATGAAGATAACCAACTGTTGTACATGTGTATTACACGTCTACCTGTCGGTACTGTATGTAATTATTAAAATGAAGCCAAGTTATGTGGCTTATTTCTGTCGAGGCTATTCAGAAATCATGATGAAGATGCTGCTTACAACAGTCGACTTAACTTAGCCAACATGTGACCAAAGAGACGCACAGAAAGACGAGATCTCTATTAATACGACGTTTCACCTGAATGAGGCTTTTTCTACTTCTTTATAAAGCCCCATGTGAGTACTTAATTACTGCTAATTGACGAGGAATCGAAGATATAAGAAAGCTTGCCTTTACTTCTCCAGCAACACAAGAATCGAACTCAGGTCCTTTCGTTCTTGAACAGAACACTCGACCATTACCAGGAGTGGACACTTTAGTAAATTATATATGGTGAAAGATTTTAGTGATGAAATGTTTGGTAGGTAAAATATGGTGGAACGTGTTGGAGGAGAGTTGGGGGTAACGGAAGTTGTATGTAAATTAAATTTGATGAAGGTAATATGTCAGTATATAGTTCTCACCTGTTAACCCAAGATGTCGTAAAGCTAGGTTTAATGAGGATAAGACCGCAGAGACTGTTAGCCAGGAGCCCTAGACAGACCAAGACAGGCATAACCCCGCGATAAACCACTTGATGGGCTGCGTCCACCATTATTACCACAGACTAGAAAGTTGTTTTTCACTTTCCTTCAGAGTTCTTCCTGCCACTGCTGGTAGGAAGCTTCCCAACCTTCCACTTCCAGCAGCTTACTGCCTTGTCTTCTACTTCTAGCAGCTTACTGCCTTTTCTTCACTTCCAGCAGCTTACTGACTTGTCTTCCACCTCCAAAAGCTTGCCCTCCGCTTTCCATTTACTACTGTGTATTCTTACTGCCTCGACGCATTTATATATATTTCTTTTCTTCACACTCTGGGAATCTTATCGCCATTTCCGTCAGAGAGTTACTTGGTGCCAAGTCTCGCTACCCGATAAAAGAATAAACTGAATAAATGTCATTTTCGTTATTGAAATGTTTCGTGTGGGAAACAATCTGGTGGAATACATACAGTGAAGGACTTGGGAGTCGGAAGTTTTTCCATACATTTTCTAGATCTGCAATTTCACCTGCCTTGAATGGAGATGTTAGTGTACAGCAGTATTCCAGACTAGCGAGGAAAAGTGACATGGCATGGCATCTTAGTTTTGAAAGTTCTCATTTTTCATCTGAAGGAGGGGTGTTAATGTTGCAGTTTAAAAACTGTAGTGTAAAGCATCCTTCTGGCAAGACAGTGATGGAGTGAATGATGGTGAAAGTTTTTCTTTTTCGGGCCACCCTGCCTTGGTGGGAATCGGCCAGTGTGATAATAAAAAAAAAATATTTTCTTCATAGATGTAATCGTGACACTGCCCAACTTCACCTTGCGGCGTCACCCATGCCTGAAGTCACCCAGGATGTCTGACTGACGTCACCACGATGTCACCATTACCTGACGTCACCATGCTTCCCGACGTCATCTCGCGGCGTCACCCACGACGTCTGCCCGACGTCACCCTGGACGTCTGCCCTGACGTCACCTCACGATGTCACCCCACGTCATCACCTTACGACGTCATGCCTGGCATCACCACATGATGTCACATCGATAGTGTTATGGTTTCACAGTGAGTAATTTGTATTTAGTGTTGCCCAGAACGATTTTGAGAAGATATGTCACGTGTTAATTCCTGTCAGTCATTGTGTTTGTACTAGTGTTCTCACATGTTCATGAATGCTTTAGGGTCGATTTTTGAATAGAAAAGCATCATTTCCTAGTGCAAGCCATGCTGTAGTCACATGTGCAATGCGGGACTGTGCAAGTTTACATGTGTCCCTGATGTTAAGTGGTCTGAGCCCAGATATGTGAGTGTAGACCACAGTGTGGTCTGAGCCCAGAGCATTGGTAACACCCTTGTGTTACATGTCACTCCATTGTGACCGTTTGACGACTGACATTAGTCAGTCTGGGCATCAGTTACAGTTCTCATGCTCGTTGCTAGTAGATGCCATGCCTGAGTCGTTCTGCTACGAGTCCCCATTGTGACTCTTATCACTCCATCTCCTGACCATCAGAGTATGGTTATGAGTAGAAACCAGTCTGGGGACACTTAGATTGACCTCTGCTTTGACTCCCACTCTGATCGAAAGGATGACATTGTCAAGCCACAGTAGCTCTGTTGGCAGGCGGCTGTCTGAATCATGTCACGATTTCAATGAGCAGCCTGCACAAAGTATAATATCACTTTGACTGCTAGCCCGCTCACTCCAGTTATGGTGCTAGCTGCTACGACTCCCAGATTATGCACCTGAGTCGTCTCTGCTATGACTCACTCTCGCCGGCACAACTAAGCTGTGCTGCATCGCATTCCCTGCAATGATTCCCCAGCGATAGTACCAGTCAAGAAATGTCCTCCTGAGTCGCTTGCCAGAAGAAGTCCTACCCAGATGCCGAGTACTGACGATGCCTTAGTCAAGGGCACCAGCAGGTTGTGCCCCAGGACGAGTGACCCCTACAGTGACTACACTATGATGACTGCTTCACTGTTCCAGACGAGACTACCCTAGTATGTCACAGCTCAGCTGCAGCGATGTCTCCTGATGTTGCAGTACCTGCCCAGATGCAGGAAGGCGTGCAGTGATCCCCGCTGAGGCTCACTGCCTTGGACCACAATATTTTAGCACCTCCCCCCTTTTTCTTCCCTTTTGTATATATATATATACAATATATATATATATACAATATATATATATATACAATATATATATATATATATATATATATATTGTATATATATATATATATATATATATATATATATATATATATATATATATATATATATATATATATATATATATATATATATATATATATATATATATATATATATATATATATATATATTGTGTTCTCTGCCCTGTTCCTGTGAGAGAGAGACCAAGTTTTTTAGTCATTCATGATCGAGGACGACCATGGGTAGGTGGCCGAGCGATATATGCCCCAGTTGGGTTCATAATTCATGCCATGCTGGTGCTGACATTTATAAGCTACCAAGCTCAGCTCATAACACGTTGCCTTATCCTCACTCTCCCACTAGACAGCCTAAAGTCAAGAAGCCTACTCCTCCTTCTCGCAACTGGGGGCTTGGCCCCAGGGAGCAGTTAACACACTGCTTGTGTACAAGGTCCCAAATAAAGCAAATACATCCTCCGAAGCCTTATCATTCCCGCTACCACACCTATATACTCCACTGTCGTTAATGCAAACTCGCTGGTTCAGGTCTAAAAGCTTTACCTCAATAAATGGATATTAAATGACAAACAAATCTTCAGGGCAGAGAGGAGTTCCTGATTTTAAGAAATGGAGATGTTCTACCTTCCCTTCAATCGACTTTTCCTTTCATTCCACAAGGCACTGTTTGGCCCCAACATGTTCAGCCTCTCCACATCTAGTAAATAAATGACGGCCAGCGTGGAAGAAACAAGTGATGGCGTGAGGTGACCGTCAACACAATGTTGAGGCAGAGAAACTCCACTCAAGGTTACCTTTAGTACTACTCAGGGTGAGCTTCAGTAGCATTCCAGGTGAGCTTCAATACCACTCAAGGTGAGCTTCAATACCACTCAAGGTGAGCTTCAATACCACTCAAGGTGAGCTTCAATACCACTCAAGGTGAGCTTCAATACCGCTCAAGGTGAGCTTCAATACCACTCAAGGTGAGCTTCAATACCACTCAAGGTGAGCTTCAATACCACTCAAGGTGAGCTTCAATACCACTCAAGGTGAGCTTCAATACCACTCAAGGTGAGCTTCAATACCGCTCAAGGTGAGCTTCAATACCGCTCAAGGTGAGCTTCAATACCACTCAAGGTGAGCTTCAATACCGCTCAAGGTGAGCTTCAATACCACTCAAGGTGAGCTTCAATACCGCTCAAGGTGAGCTTCAATACCACTCAAGGTGAGCTTCAATACCACTCAAGGTGAGCTTCAATACCACTAAAGGTGAGCTTCAATACTACCCAGGGTGAGCTTCAATACCACTCAAGGTGAGCTTCAATTCCACTCAAGGTGAGCTTCAATACCACTCAAGGTGAGTTTCAATACCACCCAAGGTGAGCTTCAATACCACTCAAGGTGAGCTTCAATACCACTCAAGGTGAGCTTCAATACCACTCAAGGTGAGCTTCAATACCACTTAAGGTGAGCTTCAATACCACTCAAGGTGAGCTTCAATACCACCCAAGGTGAGCTTCAATACCACCCAAGGTGAGCTTCAATACCACCCAAGGTGAGCTTCAATGCTACTCACGATATGCTTCAATACCACCCAAGGTGAGCTTCAATACCACCCAAGGTGAGCTTCAATACCACTCAAGGTGAGCTTCAATACCACCCAAGGTGAGCTTCAATACCACCCAATGTGAGCTTCAATACCACCCAAGGTGAGCTTCAATGCTACTCACGATATGCTTCAATACCACCCAAGGTGAGCTTCAATACCACCCAAGGTGAGCTTCAATACCACTCAAGGTGAGCTTCAATACCACCCAAGGTAAGCTTCAATGCTACTCACGATATGCTTCAATACCACCCAAGGTGAGCTTCAATACCACCCAAGGTGAGCTTCAATACCACCCAAGGTGAGCTTCAATACCACTCAAGGTGAGCTTCAATACCACCCAAGGTGAGCTTCAATACCACCCAAGGTGAGCTTCAATACCACTCAAGGTGAGCTTCAATACCACCCAAGGTGAGCTTCAATACCACTCAAGGTGAGCTTCAATACCACCCAAGGTGAGCTTCAATACCACTCAAGGTGAGCTTCAATACCACCCAAGGTGAGCTTCAATACCACCCAAGGTGAGCTTCAATACCTCTCAAGGTGAGCTTCAATACCACTCAAGGTGAGCTTCAATACCACTCAAGGTGAGCTTCAATACCACTCAAGGTGAGCTTCAATACCACCCAAGGTGAGCTTCAATACCACCCAAGGTGAGCTTCAATACCACTCAAGGTGAGCTTCAATACCACCCAAGGTGAGCTTCAATACCACTCAAGGTGAGCTTCAATACCACCCAAGGTGAGCTTCAATACCACTCAAGGTGAGCTTCAATACCACCCAAGGTGAGCTTCAATACCACCCAAGGTGAGCTTCAATACCACTCAAGGTGAGCTTCAATACCACCCAAGGTGAGCTTCAATACCACTCAAGGTGAGCTTCAATACCACTCAAGGTGAGCTTCAATACCACTCAAGGTGAGCTTCAATACCACTCAAGGTGAGCTTCAATACCACTCAAGGTGAGCTTCAATACCACCCAAGGTGAGCTTCAATACCACTCAAGATGAGCTTCAATACCACTCAAGGTGAGCTTCAATACCACCCAAGGTGAGCTTCAATACCACTCAAGATGAGCTTCAATACCACTCAAGGTGAGCTTCAATACCACCCAAGGTGAGCTTCAATACCACCCAAGGTGAGCTTCAATACCACTCAAGGTGAGCTTCAATACCACTCAAGGTGAGCTTCAATATTAGTAAAGGTAAGCTTCAGTACTACTCAAAGTGAGCTTTGTAACGTATTTATTACAGTATGTAAAATTATATACTGGCGCCTTTGGTTAAAAGCTTGTCTGGAGTTTACCTGGAGAGAGTTCCGGGGGTCAACGCCCCCGTGGCCCGGTCCGTGACCAGGCCTCCTGGTGGACCAGAGCCTGATCAACCAGGCTGTTGCTGCTGGCTGCACGCAAACCAACGTACTAGCCACAGCCCGGCTGATCAGGAACCGACTTTAGGTGCTTGTCCAGTGCCAGCTTGAAGACTGCCAGGGGTCTGTTGGTAATCCCCCTTATGTATGCTGGGAGGCAGTTGAACAGTCTCGGGCCCCTGACACTTATTGTATGGTCTCTTAACGTGCTAGTGACACCCCTGCTTTTCATTAGGGGGATGGTGCATCGTCTGCCAAGTCTTTTACTTTCGTAGTGAGTGATTTTCGTGTGCAAGTTCGGTACTAGTCCCTCTAGGATTTTCCATGTGTATATAATCATGTATCTCTCCCGCCTGCGTTCCAGGGAATACAGGTTCAGGAACCTCAAGCGCTCCCAGTAATTGAGGTGTTTTATCTCCGTTATGCGCGCCGTGAAAGTTCTCTGTACATTTTCTAGGTCAGCAATTTCACCTGTCTAAGGACATATAAAACATTCAAGTCCACTACACCAACCTCGGGCCACGATTGTTTCTCCGCGAAGAGCGTTAAGTAAATAGTCAATATTTATATTATCAGGAATGGTACCAGAATTAACATATACAAAAATATAACTATATTAATAGTAAACTTACATATACAGTATACAACCTAGCCTCTACATGTTAACAATGGGGCTCCTTGACAACCCCCTCTGCTTCTGCCGACTTCTTGGTCTGCAGACAAAAGATTATTATCTGTACTCTCCACTACACAGGCCTATACACACCAGGGTCTTACAGGCAAAACTGCCAGAATACGTACAAAATTATTAAACAACTTATGGCATAAACTTAAAAAAATACCACTCCCTACTTACACAAACATCAAACCATGACGTCTTATGACTTCATCAGTCCAATACAAAGAAGAAAGGTGTAAGGAGAGGAGGAGTTTGAGGTAATCAGTCCCTCAGCCTGGAGTCGATGTGTTCAGTCCATCAGTCTTGTAGAATGTACAGCATAGGGCCGTAGACGTGGCTTATATACTGTAGTAAGGTGAGGCGAAGCAGGACGAAGACCTACTTCGACTAGTGGATGGTACCACTATGACCCCACCTCCTCCTCCTGCGCCTCACCTGACTACAGTATATAAGCCACGTCTACTTCCCTATGCTGTACATTCTACAAGATTGATGGACTGACCACATCGACTCCAAGCTGAGGGACTGATTACCTCAAACTCCTCCTCTCCTTACACCTTCATGCTTTGTATTGGACTGATGAAGCCACTGTGTGGCGAAACGTTTCCTCAATAGAGATTCCCATATA
This sequence comes from Cherax quadricarinatus, assembly GCF_038502225.1. NCBI lineage: Eukaryota > Metazoa > Arthropoda > Malacostraca > Decapoda > Parastacidae > Cherax > Cherax quadricarinatus. The sequence continues at coordinate 7,819,970 of NC_091362.1, read as the reverse complement.
TTGCATAACTGTCTCAATCTTCCACTGACAGTATCAATGGAGCGGTTTTTACACGCATATTTTCTACAATGCCCTCCGTAATAAGCTCCAATTCCACTCAAGGTGATCAACAACTAATAACTCAAGGTGAGCTTCAACAAGAACTTTCTGAACGTCAGTAAAATCTTCAAAATGCTTTGCAAAATAAGTGAATAAAGTTGGGCTGTGTTTATCTACATGACCATAATTTTTAAAGGGGTGGACTGGTAAGCCATTGGAAGGCCTCAGTCAGATGACCAAAAGCTCCAACGCGGGTCATCATCTAAGTAAGACCAGCGTCAGGAAACACTTGTCTATTTCCTGACAAACCTTATCAAAATAGAGATACTGCTGGAGATGGACCAAAATGGGATGAGGCCTCAGGGAACAGTGTCGACACACTATCAGCAAAGTCCAGTGGAAGCATTGATGTCCATAAAGGGGTAAAAGATATTAAGGAAACAGGAAAAATAAATGCACCAGCAGTGAACGCAGCTACAATAAATCCTAGAAAACAGAAGTACAATCTATGTAAATAATGTACTATGCCTTGGGTATCTGCAGGCACGGTATATCTGGTAAAACAGGTGGGCATGTACCTTGTACCATCCCAAAAAATGCCGCACCCACATGACAACAGGAGAATGCAACTTCCTTTCTTGCAACCTATTTCACCTAGAAATGTGTCACTCATCAATCCATGAAAGAAAATGCTACAATACATACTGCCAGGCACATCATCTAAAGAGGACTAGGAGATACAGATCAGCCAGACTATGGGAAACAAAAGAGGGAAACCTCAACCTCTCCAGAGACAGAGGTTTCTTGGGCCAGAAGGGGCAAGAAATGACAATAATCCTGAAAACACTTCTGGAGCAGAGGCACGGACATTGGCCTCTACCCCAGAACAACAGATATTAGAGCCAGCAAATAAAACCCCCCTAAATTCCACCAATATGATATTTGTCTTTGCAAACATACAGGGTCTAAAGCTGTCTAAAAACAACAAAATTCCTTACATCAAGGGACTGCTCACAGAGTCAAATGCAATATTTGCAGCATTCACAGAGACCCACATAAAGGATCATTATGACAACGAAATATGGATCCCAGGTTATAACCTATTCCGATGCGACAGACTAAACAGGCAACAAGGGGGAGGCGGGGGGGGGTTATGGAGGTTGGCCTGTATGATACAGAGTCGCTCATTTGTACAAAACTACTAAACACTTCAAATGATGTAGTTGAAGTTTTGGTGGTAAAGACTGAAAACCAAAACCTTGTTATTGTGGTAGTATACAAGCCTCCAGATGCAACTTCACAGCAATTCCAGGAACAGCTTGAGAAAATTGACCACTGTCTGGAAAATCTCCCAACTCTTGCCCTAAACATCTTACTACTAGGAGATTTCAACCTGAGACACTGTTTTAGCAGAGATCACCGCGGGAGGCAGCTCAGATGAAAATTCACACACACACGAACTATTACATCTCTGCATCAAATTCATCTTAAACCAGCAAATAGTAGAGCCTACAAGACTAGAAAATATGCTGGACCTCATCTTCACTAACAATGATGACCTGATAGGTAATATAACTGTATCAAAGACAAATTACTCAGATCACAACATAATGGAGGTATAGACATGTACAGACATGTAAGCAGTCATGAAGGTCTCTCTACGAAATTCAATTTCAATAACAGAAGCATACAATGGGATCAAGTAAATCATGTCCTAAATGAAACAAGCTGGGAAGATATCCTAAACAACAAGGACCCAAATATCTGCCTTGAAAAAATGAATTCTGTGGTTCTTGAGATCTAATCAAGACACATTCCATTAAGAAAAAGAAAGAGAAGATGTAAACTAGAAAGAGAGAGACGTTCCCTATACAGACGAAGGCGAAGAATCACAGAACTGCTGAGTGGGGTCAATATATCTGAAATACGAAGGGAAGCACTAGTCATTGAAATTGCAAATATCGAACTTAATCTTATAGGAGACAAGAATCACAGGAGGAGCTAAAAGCCATAAAGGAAATTGTAAAAAAAAAAAAAATACTTCTTCTCTTATGCCAAATCTAAGTGAAAAATAACATCCAGTATTGGGCCGCTGCTTAGGCATAATGGGACATACACAGATGATAGCCAAGAAATGAGTGAGATACTAAAGTCCCAATATGACTCAGTGTTCAGCGATCCACTGCCCACTCTGAGGGTCGACAATCCAAATGAATTCTTTATGAACGAAACCCAGAATTTGGTCATCCCAAAACTCTCGGATATTATAGCTCCTCAAGATTTTGAAGAGGCAATTAATGACATGCCCATGCACTCTGCCCCAGGCCCAGGCTCGTGGAGCTCCATGTTCATCAAGAACTGCAAGATGCCCCTATCGTGTGCCTTCAGCATTTTATGGAGAGGGATCATGGACACAGGGGTCATCCCACACACTAAAAACAACAGACATAGCCCCACCCCACAAAGATGGCAGTAAAGCAATTGCAAAGAACTACAGACTGATAGCACTAACATCCCATATCATAAAATTTTTTGAGAGGGTTCTAAGAAGCAAGATAGCCAACCACCTAGATACCCATCAGTTACACAACCCAGAGCAACACGGGTTTAAAGCACGTCGCTCCTGCCTGTCCCAGCTATTGCACCACTATGACAAGGTCCTGGATTCTGTAGAGGATAAACAAAATACAGATGTAGTATACACAGACTTTGCAAAAGCTTTCGACAAGTGTGACCATGGTGTAATAACACACAAAAATGCGGGTTAAAGGCATAACGGGAAAAGTTGGTAGATGGATCTACAACTTCCTGACCAATAGAACACAAAGAGTAATAGTAAACAGAGTAAAGTCCCAGGTAGCCATGGTAAAAAGTTCTGTTCCACAAGGCACAGTACTCGCTCCCATTCTATTCCTCATCCTCATTTCTGATATAGACAGAGATGTATTCCATAGCTCCGTGTCTTCCTTTGCGGATGACACCCGGATCACCATGACAGTGACCTCCATCGAAGACACTGTGAGACTCCAAGCGGACATCAACTAAATCTTCGAATGGGCCATTTAAAACAATATGAAGTTCAACGAGGAGAAATTTCAACTACTCAGATATGGAAAACTTGAAGAAATTAAAAATGTGTCAGGGTATACCACATATTCTAACCATACAATAGAGAGGAAAAGTAATGCGAAGGACCTGGGAGTGATAATGTCAGAGAATCTCGTCTTCAAAAACCACAACAATGTATCTACCTCATCCACTAAGAAAATGAAAGGATGGATAATGAGAACCTTCAAAACTAGGGATGCCAAGCCCATGATGATTCTCTTCAAATCGCTTGTGTTCTCTAGGCTGGAATACTGTTGTACACTAACGGCCTCTTCAAGGCTGGCGACATTGCAGACCTGGAGAGTGTACAAAGAACTTTCACGGCACACATAAGTGCGATAAGCCACCTAAACTACTGGGAACGGTTGAAGGTCCTTGATCTGTACTCCTTCGAATGCAGGCGAGAGAGATGCATGATAATATACACTTGGAAGGTCCTGGAGGGATTAGTACCAAACTTCCACACGAAAATCACCCCATATGAAAGCAAAAGACTCGTCAGGAGATGTAACATTACCCTGATGAAAAGCAGGGTGCCACGATTACACTGAGAGACAACACAATGAGTGTCCGGGGCCCAAAACTGTTGCCTCCAAGCATACATAAGGGGGATAACCAATAGACACCGGGCTGTCTTCAAGAAGGCACTGGACAGGCACCTAAAGTCAGTACTTGACCAACCCTACTGTGGTTCGTATGTCAGCTTGTGTGTGGCCAGCACTAACAGCCTGGTTGATCAGACCCTGATGCACCATGAGGCCTGGTCTCTCGATATCAAGAAAAAAGGCTCGAGGTCCCATCATTGTTTGCACTAAATAATAAATTTAGATCTTTATGTCAAGTAAAGTGTCTCCCACCTGGCACCAGGACAGTGTTCAGTGTCTCCCACCTGGCACCAGGACAGTATTCAGTGTCTCCCACCTGGCACCAGGACAGTGTTCAGTGTCTCCCACCTGGCACCAGGACAGTGTTCAGTGTCTCCCACCTGGCACCAGGACAGTGTTCAGTGTCTCCCACCTGGCACCAGGACAGTGTTCAGTGTCTCCCACCTGGCACCAGGACAGTATTCAGTGTCTCCCACCTGGCACCAGGACAGTCTTCAGTGTCTCCCACCTGGCACCAGGACAGTGTTCAGTGTCTCCCACCTGGCACCAGGACAGTGTTCAGTGTCTCCCACCTGGCACCAGGACAGTGTTCAGTGTCTCCCACCTGGCACCAGGACAGTGTTCAGTGTCTCCCACCTGGCACCAGGACAGTGTTCAGTGTCTCCCACCTGGCACCAGGACAGTGTTGAGTGTCTCCCACCTGGCACCAGGACAGTGTTCAGTGTCTCCCACCTGGCACCAGGCCAGTGTTCAGTGTCTCCCACCTGGCACCAGGACAGTGTTCAGTGTCTCCCACCTGGCACCAAGACAGTGTTCAGTGTCTCCCACCTGGCACCAGGCCAGTGTTCAGTGTCTCCCACCTGGCACCAGGACAGTGTTCAGTGTCTCCCACCTGGCACCAGGACAGTGTTCAGTGTCTCCCACCTGGCACCAGGTCAGTGTTCAGTGTCTCCCACCTGGCACCAGGACAGTGTTCAGTGTCTCCCACCTGGCACCAGGACAGTGTTCAGTGTCTCCCACCTGGCACCAGGACAGTGTTCAGTGTCTCCCACCTGGCACCAGGACAGTGTTGAGTGTCTCCCACCTGGCACCAGGACAGTGTTCAGTGTCTCCCACCTGGCACCAGGACAGTGTTCAGTGTCTCCCACCTGGCACCAGGACAGTGTTGAGTGTCTCCCACCTGGCACCAGGACAGTGTTGAGTGTCTCCCACATGGCACCAGGACAGTGTTCAGTGTCTCCCACCTGGCACCAGGACAGTGTTCAGTGTCTCCCACCTGGCACCAGGACAGTGTTCAGTGTCTCCCACCTGGCACCAGGACAGTGTTCAGTGTCTCCCACCTGGCACCAGGACAGTGTTCAGTGTCTCCCACCTGGCACCAGGACAGTGTTCAGTGTCTCCCACCTGGCACCAGGACAGTGTTCAGTGTCTCCCACCTGGCACCAGGACAGTGTTCAGTGTCTCCCACCTGGCACCAGGCCAGTGTTGAGTGTCTCCAACCTGGCACCAGGACAGTGTTGAGTGTCTCCCACCTGGCACCAGGACAGTGTTGAGTGTCTCCCACCTGGCACCAGGCCAGTGTTGAGTGTCTCCCACCTGGCACAAGGACAGTGTTGAGTGTCTCCTACCTGGCACAAGGACAGTGTTCACTGTCTCCCACCTGGCACCAGGCCAGTGTTCAGTGTCTCCCACCTGGCACCAGGACAGTGTTCAGTGTCTCCCACCTGGCACCAGGACAGTGTTCAGTGTCTCCCACCTGGCACCAGGACAGTGTTCAGTGTCTCCCACCTGGCACCAGGACAGTGTTCAGTGTCTCCCACCTGGCACCAGGCCAGTGTTCAGTGTCTCCCACCTGGTACCAGGACAGTGTTCAGTGTCTCCCACCTGGCACCAGGATAGTGTTCAGTGTCTCCCACCTGGCACCAGGACAGTGTATAGTGTCTCCCACCTGGCACCAGGACAGTGATTAGTGTCACCCACCTGGCACTAGGACAGTGATTAGTGTCTCCCACCTGGCACCAGGCCAGTGTCTCCCACCTGGCACCAGGCCAGTGTCTCCCACCTGGCACCAGGCCAGTGTCTCCCACCTGGCACCAGGCCAGTGTCTCCCACCTGGCACCAGGCCAGTGTCTCCCACCTGGCACCAGGCCAGTGTCTCCCACCTGGCACCAGACCAGTGTCTCCCACCTGGCACCAGGCCAGTGTCTCCCACCTGGCACCAGGCCAGTGTCTCCCACCAGGCACCAGGCCAGTGTCTCCCACCTAGCACCAGGCCAGTGTCTCCCACCTGGCACCAGGCCAGAGTCTTCCACCTGGCACCAGGCCAGTGTCTCCCACCTGGCAACAGGCCAGTGTCTCCCACCTGGCACCAGGCCAGTGTCTCCCACCTGGCACCAGGCCAGTGTCTCCCACCTGGCACCAGGCCAGTGTCTCCCACCTGGCACCAGGCCAGTGTCTCCCACCTGGCAACAGGCCAGTGTCTCCCACCTGGCACCAGGCCAGTGTCTCCCACCTGGCACCAGGCCAGTGTCTCCCACCTGGCACCAGGCCAGTGTCTCCCACCTGGCACCAGGCCAGTGTCTCCCACCTGGCACCAGGCCAGTGTCTTCCACCTGGCACCAGGCCAGTGTCTCCCACCTGGCAACAGGCCAGTGTCTCCCACCTGGCACCAGGCCAGTGTCTCCCACCTGGCACCAGGCCAGTGTCTCCCACCTGGCACCAGGCCAGTGTCTCCCACCTGGCACCAGGCCAGTGTCTCCCACCTGGCACCAGGCCAGTGTCTCCCACCTGGCACCAGGCCAGTGTCTCCCACCTGGCACCAGGCCAGTGTCTCCCACCTGGCACCAGGCCAGTGTCTCCCACCTGGCACCAGGCCAGTGTCTCCCACCTGGCACCAGGCCAGTGTCTCCCACCTGGCACCAGGCCAGTGTCTCTCACCTGGCACCAGGCCAGTGTCTCCCACCTGGCACCAGGCCAGTGTCTCCCACCTAGCACCAGGCCAGTGTCTCCCACCTGGCACCAGGCCAGTGTCTCCCACCTGGCACCAGGCCAGTGTCTCCCACCTGGCACCAGGCCAGTGTCTCCCACCTGGCACCAGGCCAGTGTCTCCCACCTGGCACCAGGCCAGTGTCTCCCACCTAGCACCAGGCCAGTGTCTCCCACCTGGCACCAGGCCAGTGTCTCCCAACTGGCACCAGGCCAGTGTCTCCCATCTGGCACCAGGCCAGTGTCTCCCACCTGGCACCAGGCCAGTGTCTCCCACCTGGCACCAGGCCAGTGTCTCCCACCTAGCACCAGGCCAGTGTCTCCCACCTGGCACCAGGCCAGTGTCTCCCACCTGGCACCAGGCCAGTGTCTCCCACCTGGCACCAGGCCAGTGTCTCCCACCTAGCACCAGGCCAGTGTCTCCCACCTGGCACCAGGCCAGTGTCTCCCACCTGGCACCAGGCCAGTGTCTCCCACCTGGCACCAGGCCAGTGTCTCCCACCTGGCACCAGGCCAGTGTCTCCCATCTGGCACCAGGCCAGTGTCTCCCACCTGGCACCAGGCCAGTGTCTCCCACCTGGCACCAGGCCAGTGTCTCCCACCTAGCACCAGGCCAGTGTCTCCCACCTGGCACCAGGCCAGTGTCTCCCACCTGGCACCAGGCCAGTGTCTCCCACCTGGCACCAGGCCAGTGTCTCCCACCTAGCACCAGGCCAGTGTCTCCCACCTGGCACCAGGCCAGTGTCTCCCACCTGGCACCAGGCCAGTGTCTCCCACCTGGCACCAGGCCAGTGTCTCCCACCTGGCACCAGGCCAGTGTCTCCCATCTGGCACCAGGCCAGTGTCTCCCACCTGGCACCAGGCCAGTGTCTCCCACCTAGCACCAGGCCAGTGTCTCCCACCAGGCACCAGGCCAGTGTCTCCCACCTGGCACCAGGCCAGTGTCTCCCACCTGGCACCAGGCCAGTGTCTCCCACCTGGCACCAGGCCAGTGTCTCCCACCTGGCACCAGGCCAGTGTCTCCCACCAGGCACCAGGCCAGTGTCTCCCACCTGGCACCAGGCCAGTGTCTCCCACCTGGCACCAGGCCAGTGTCTCCCACCTGGCACCAGGCCAGTGTCTCCCACCTGGCACCAGGCCAGTGTCTCCCACCTGGCACCAGGCCAGTGTCTCCCACCTGGCACCAGGCCAGTGTCTCCCACCTGGCACCAGGCCAGTGTCTCCCACCTGGCACCAGGCCAGTGTCTCCCACCTGGCACCAGGCCAGTGTCTCCCACCTGGCACCAGGCCAGTGTCTCCCACCTGGCACCAGGCCAGTGTCTCCCACCTGGCACCAGGCCAGTGTCTCCCACCTGGCACCAGGCCAGTGTCTCCCACCAGGCACCAGGCCAGTGTCTCCCACCTGGCACCAGGCCAGTGTCTCCCACCTGGCACCAGGCCAGTGTCTCCCACCTGGCACCAGGCCAGTGTCTCCCACCTGGCACCAGGCCAGTGTCTCCCACCTGGCACCAGGCCAGTGTCTCCCACCTGGCACCAGGCCAGTGTCTCCCACCTAGCACCAGGCCAGTGTCTCCCACCAGGCACCAGGCCAGTGTCTCCCACCTGGCACCAGGCCAGTGTCTCCCACCTGGCACCAGGCCAGTGTCTCCCACCAGGCACCAGGCCAGTGTCTCCCACCAGGCACCAGGCCAGTGTCTCCCACCTGGCAACAGGCCAGTGTCTCCCACCTGGCCCAACTCACTGGACAGGAAGACATCTATTTGTGTACCACATGTTGACACGAGACAATAATATTTTTGTACCGATGCTCAATTTTTGGCCGGTACTTTCTCAAGATATTTTTTTGCATTTTTTAAATTAATATAACTATGCTCATTATATATACGGAATGCTTATTGTTCAGTAGGTATTAAATAACCTAGGAAGGTTAATTTATCTTAGATAACACTGTTATTACTTACTACCATCCCGTGAACCTTCAAAAATATAAACGTAAGAACATGAGAAAGAGGGAACACTGTAACAGGCCTACTAGCCCATGTGAGGCAGGTCCAAGTCTCCTACCGGCTTAAGTCAATGCCCCAACCTAGTCAGGTCGCATTCACTTAACGAAGGAGCATGGCATCTCACCTAGTAGCACAAGCTAGTCAGGTCTAACTCACACCCACCCGCACCCACTCATGTATTTATGTAACCTATTTTTAAAATTACACAACGTTTCAGCCTCTATAATTACACTTGGGAGTTTGTTCCACTCATCCACAACTCTATTACCAAACCAGTGCTTTCCTATATCCTTCCTGAAGGGACTGATTACCTCAATCTCCTCCTCTCATTACCCATTTCTACTTTGTATTGGACTGATGAAGCCACTGTGTGGCGAAACGTTTCTTCAATAAAGATTCCCATATGTTGCAAAAGTGTCTCAGTTCTTCAACTTGTCGGTTTTCAAAACCATTCATCACATGTTGGACTACACGCTGCATCAGTAACAACCTGGTTGATAAGGTCTTGACCCACCTAGAAGCCTGATCTGGCACGTTCAGCGGGGGCGCTTACCCCCAAAACATCCTTCAGGTATCCTTCACGTCTAACAAAAGCCTACTGTGTGGGCGAAGCGTTTCGAAAATAAAAATATTCAACTGATGCTCATTTGTCTTATTCATTTCGTTACTGCTTAATGCTGCTAGCAAACCAGCTGCATTCTCTGAGTTCTTGACCTGCTGAATTATCACCTGAGTTTCAGTTTATTCTTAATATTGTTAAGGTTTGTTTTACATGACTCATCCATTGCAATGACACTTTAAAAGTTGACATTGTGTTAGCAAAGACTGAGGATCTCAGATCACTCAAAACTTTGTTGACGAAATTATTTCGAGTATTGTACTTGAGGCAGCAGTGCTAGACCAGACAACTTCTTTCACTAAAACGAATTGTTGTTTTGCGATACATTTTCAACAAAGAAGATAACTTGCCAATAAGATTCTACTTGCATCGAATGACGGCAGATGTGTGATAAGTAAGCAATACGTTGCAAAGGCTTGAAACGATAGATGCGATCTAGCATTAAATAAATTAACTGACTAAAAATAAGGATTATTAGTTTTATTGTTTATAAATATTTGAAGTTTCTACGGACCTTATTTTGGAGACTTATACTGAGTGTACACCATCACTAATCCAACACTGTTTTATATTACATGAAGGGTTTTCTCTCCTGCTGTTTCCATTATGCTCCTTTCTGAAGTTTTACGAGATTGCGGAGATTTTTTCTTGCAAAATATTCCTTACAAATTGATAATTTGGTTTAACTTGAAAAGGAGTAATTAGGCTCCGACATTTACACAACACCTCCCTTATTACAAGTGTTGTCAGGCAACAAATCAGGAAATAATCAACTCACATGAATATCCGCTGCCCCTCGTTGGGAGGAACCGAAGTAACAATGTACCATCAGGGAACATTGTTACAATAGTCATGTTGAGCTTTTGTCTCCCCGGGAACGTGTGTATATATATAAAACTTGCCGGCCACAACACTGACACTAACCGTCCACCACAGCTGCAAGTAACCACCTGTCTGCTGTTCTCTCAGGTGAGCCAACTGCCAGTAACCACCTGTTTGTTATTCTCTCACTAAGGTGAGTCAGCTCTTAGTAACCACCTGTCTGCTACACTCTTACTAACCATGGTCACCACCAACATTCAGTGTTGGATGCAGTCCTCGATGACCCTTTCTCTCTCTGGGTCACAACAACAAATTCTCTCTCCTTCACCCACAGTGTTGGTGACCACCATCATGAATATGTTGACCCAAGTAGTAGCGGTGATGGCGGTGGTGGTGATGACTCTGATGGTGATGACTGAAGCTCATGCCCTGCCCAGGAGACATCATGGTCAAGCACATCAGTTATGTCAAGCTCCTGAATCACACATCATTATGACCAACCTCAGTAAGTTTGGAGTACTTATCTATATGTAGCTGCAGTGGTCGATTCTCAGCTCCTGGCCCGCCTCTTTGCTGGTTACTATTTGGCCCACTCTCCTAGCTTAGAGAGCCTTATCATACCTCTTCTCAAACATATGTACGGATTTTGCTTCTGCCTCTTCATTTTCCAGGTCGTTCCACTTTTCGACTACACTAAAGCTGAATAAATACTTTCTAAAATCCCTGTGAATCTGTTTTCAACTTGGGTCTTCGTGTTCCTGTTTTTCCGTCTTTGAGACAGTCTGTCTCTGTTCATTATATCAACTCATATCAGTATTTTGTACATTATCACATCACCTTAGTCTTTCCGTCCTGCAGTGTTGTCAGCTTGAGTTCCCTTAAATTTTCCTCATAGAACACATCCCTTAGCTCCTGGACTAGTCTCGTTGGAAATATCTGAACTTTCTTCAATTTCTTGATATGCTTTACCAGGTGTGGGTTTCGTACTGGTGCTGCATACTCCAAATACGGGGCTAACGTACACGGTGTACAGTGTCGTTAATGATTCCTTAGATTTCTGAAAGGTAGTCTTGGATTTGCTAGACGTGAATTTATTGGGTTGATGGGCCCATCAGTCAATTAGCTCGTACAGTACTCACCCTAAGGTTTTTCTCCTTGAGTAAGGTTTACAGGATTTGATCCTCGTCCTCGAGTTTGTACTCTGTCTATGGTTTTTCTTTCCCAGATTTCATAGCTTTGTACTTGCTGGGGTTAAACTGCAGTAGCCACTTATCAGATAATACCTGCAGCCTGTCCAGGTTAATTTGTAGACTTTCTGGTTCTGGTCCGTTTGTATTGTCATTAGTTTCACATCATTTGCGAACAAGAAGATCTGACTCTATACCTTCCATTATGTTATTCACGTAAAAATTACATCGTACTGTGTGTGTGTGTGTGTGTGTGTGTATCCAACACACACACACACACACACACACAAGTACACGCACACATGTACAACGTCAGTTGTACAAGAAAGTAAAAAATCAAAACGAGAGGATGTGGAAGAGATAAAAGTAGACAGGAAACTGGCAAAAATGAGTAATTTACAGTTGGGTGTTGTGTGTATGGAAGTGCTGGGACTATGATCAAGCAAACAGTAAGCTGACACATGATTTAAAAGACCTTATATCGAAGGAACTGCTGGTCTTCAAAAAACAAATGTGCCTTTCCAAACCTAGTTGAATCTCCTCACTCTGCAGTGTCAGTTGTGCTTGTAGACGGAAAGGTGAAAATCCGTCAGTGGAAGCTTGTAGAATATACTCGGAAAGTATTAGATTCGGTAGTTCAGTTCTTCAAACATATTTTGTCAGGCTATTGGAATTTTTGAGAACGTCATGTATTTTGTACATTTGTAAGCCGTATTTCTCTTTTAATAATCATTATTTTCCTCACTATACAGAGGATAAGAATGTTACTGACACTGATGTATGATGCAGTGCCTCCTGTTTAACATTCTACATGCATATCAGCAGAATATTTGCTGTATTTCAGTTGCTTAACAGATGACCGACTACAGTAACTTGTGGATCATCGCTGCTGATCGCATCAACTTCTTCCTTCAATACTCACACTGATGCACAGTCGTGTCCCTTGATCTTTCTTGCCTAACATTCACTGTTTTATCAAATTTTTTGTTTTTGTTTTATTTGGCGTCTGCTTATCTCTGCTTTTAGTTATCGGTCCTGTCTGTGTCCTCAGCAAAGTCGTCCTGGAATCTGTTACTCAGTTTCTTGCAGACATCCCCATGGTTATATTGGATTTTTTCAGTAATTCCTTAATCTTATTTTCTAGTCTTCTGCAGTCTTTAGAAAGTAGCTTTGTAAAAACTGCAGAACATTTTGTTTTAAATTTACAATTACTTTTCAGCCATTCAGTTTATCTTTATATATTTTTATTATTCTGCTTATTTCTTTGTCTTCCATCATCTATCCTTCCCTATGTTTTATCATGCTTCGCTATTGCCTTTACATTTCCTAGAACTCTGGTTAAATGACTGACGTTTATTATATTTTCTTTACAACTCCTGACAAGAATGAGTTACTGTAGTCTCTTGGCGAGGCATTTTATCATACATTTTCTTTTTTTATCATATCTTGAGCTTTTTCTTTTTTCATCGTGTCTTGAGCTGTTTAGTTTAGTGTATTATAGAAATGAAAACTTGCATCCTCTCACAATATCTTCAGTTCAGGCGTCACTGACTGATGTATGTCTCCAGCTCAGGAACTGTGCACCCAAGACAACAACACCAAGTGTGTCGCCAACATGGAGAGTTGCCTGAGAGAGACTACAACACCAAAACCTGGCAACTCAGCTAATGAGAAGCAGCAGATCCTGCTAAACATCACAGCTTGCGCCCAGCAGCTGGGCTACAACATAACTAACCCTGGAAATTCCAGTGAACACCATGGCTCTCCTAATGGGCATCATGGCACTCATAATAAGCATCATGGCTCTCCTAATGGGCATCATGGCTCTCCTAATGGGCATCATGGTACACCTACTGGGCACCATGGTACTCATACTGGACCTGACAGCTCCTGGGAGAACAGTTAGTACTCTTAGAGCCACATTTTTACTGAAACATCTTTAAATTTAAGAGCCTCTCTATATCTCACGTTAATAAGGTTTAACATGAAAACACTTTCTTCAGTACCCTATGAAAATGCTAATTATTATTTTCTTATAGGACAGAGTATAAAATGCGTTTGAGTATTTTTTGCAGATTCCCAGAATGGTTTTAGCAAATGTCGCAACAAGCTCCGAGGTCCTGAGAGGTATTTCCAAAAGTTGGGTCTCTCCACTGACCAGTTCCTTCCCATGATCACCTGTCTTATGACCATGAGCGGACAGGTGAGTTGTCTGTAATTATTTATTGTTTAAGTATGCACGATGGGAAGGATTGTAGTGTTTTTAACTGAACTGTTTCAATTAACCCCTGAGAACCTCCTCTCTGTCACGGGCTAGGTTCTCCTTCTGTTTTACTGCATTTATGGTAAGAAATGTATTTCCAGCAGTCTCTGTGGTCGTGTTGAGCGACCAGCATTCATCCTTGTCATTCCTTCTTGTGGTATTCATGGTGACATTTGTACCAGAGGTTGATCATTTCTTGTACTATTCATGGTAACATTTGTACCAGGGTTTGATTCCTTCTTGTGGTATTCATGATAACATTTGTACCAGGGTTTGATTCCTTCTTGTGGTATTCATGGTAACATTAGTATGAGTGACTTCCACCAGAGTTCCTTCTCGTAGTTTACCTGCTGATGTTTCTACAAGTTGTGTTGTTGTTGATGTCTCAGTTTCCATTATGTGTCTCACTTCTATTCTTAATATTTTCTTAATATTGTGCAATCAAATTTATATAAAAAATTAAATCTAGTAATTATTATTCTTCAATTAAGAATCTTATTTTTTCTTGATTTTCAATTTTAATACTGATTCTCGAAGATAGTTTTTTATTAATTTCTGTGACTATCATAGTATAACATTCGATTTTTCCTGTTCACTCGTTTATTAATGTTTCTCGAATGACTTTCTCAAAGATTTTGAAATTTTTAGTGCGCCTTGTCAGTAGTTCCAGCTTTCTTAATGCTCATTAACATCTGTGTACTTTTGTACTGAAGTGGCGAAAATGATCCAAGTGACAATTAACATCGATTATACTTTCTCAGGAAGTTGTTTAAGTGTGTTCCTTTGTTATTTCGAAGATCTTCACCTTGTTTGTAGTACGTTCAGTGACCTTTATCACGCTGTTTGTAGTACGTTCAGTGACCTTTATCACGCTGTTTGTAGTACGTTCAGTGACCTTTATCACGCTGTTTGTAGTACGTTCAGTGACCTTTATCACGCTGTTTGTAGTACGTTCAGTGACCTTTATCACGCTGTTTGTAGTACGTTCAGTGACCTTTATCACGCTGTTTGTAGTACGTTCAGTGACCTTTATCACACTGTAGTACGTTCAATGACGTATATGACACTTGTTTGTGGGACGTTCACTGACCTTCATCGTTGTTTGTAGTATATAATAAACACAATGCATGAAGTATACAAATGATGAGCCAGTAACTCCAAAGAGAGAATAAAAAGTTATCATTTCCCCACAGCTTGATTCATTCAGCACTTGCATCAACCAGTAGCATCAACGATCACCGTTGCAGACTACATCAACCAGTAGCAACAACAGTGTTACAGACCCTGGCATCTACATCAGCCAGGGGCAACAACAATCAGTTTTGCAGACTCTGGCATGTATATCAACCAGTGGTAACAACAATCAACATTGCAGACCCTGGCATCTACAATGGAACCACACTTCGGCAATTCCATATATTAAACTCTCGTAGGAACTTGCGCTAGAAATCTGCAGAAACAGCAGTTTAACTATCCCTCAACAATGACTAGATCTGTATTGCTATCCTTCACACATGACTAGAGCTGCCTAGCTATCCTCTCCCATCTCTCTGCACCTCCACTTTAAAAATTCACGAATTTTATCCCTAGAGAGAACAACTGCATCACCAGGTCAGCTTTGACTTTACTCAATTATTACTGCAGCAGATATGTGGTACAGTGACGTAGCAGCTTCAGTAGTAACAAGTGAAGTCACAACTGTAGTAGTAACAAGTGAAGTCACAACTGTAGTAGTAACAAGTGAAGTCACAACTGTAGTAGTAACAAGTGAAGTCACAACTGTAGTAGTAACAAGTGAAGTCACAACTGTAGTAGTAACAAGTGAAGTCACAACTGTAGTAGTAACAAGTGAAGTCACAACTGTAGTAGTAACAAGTGAAGTCACAACTGTAGTAGTAACAAGTGAAGTCACAACTGTAGTAGTAACAAGTGAAGTCACAACTGTAGTAGTAACAAGTGATGTAACATCTGTAGTAGTAACAAGTGATGTAACATCTGTAGTAGTAACAAGTGATGTAGCAGGTGAAGCACAAGGTAATCAAGCAGCTGTTCTGAGAGGAGGGAAGATATAGGGTTTCATCACTGCCTCAGACACACAGCAATAATCAATGTTAACAGCGAGGTATACACAGAGAGCAGAGGTCGTATAACATTTACATATAGGAGGAAAACAGCACTAACAGCAGCAGCCTTCCTTTTGAAATGACAAGAACAGCAAAATTAACACCGCAAGCAGCAACATCAACATCACAGACAGAAGGAGCAACAGCGTCAGCAAGATTCCATAACTCTGCAACAGTAAGAAACATTATACAAACAACATCAGAAAACAAACAAAAGTCCACAAACAACAGAACACGAGTGGCTGTTATTTTGGGATATATTTTCGCAGGCATCGAAAAATAGTTTCCTTTCATATGATTATTTTCCTTCCTTTAGTTCGCACATGTTTACTGTTTTATAACATTAATAAATATATATCACCAAAAAGTGTTTTTTTCCGTACATTGTTACTGACAACACTGTTACTGACAACACTGTTACTGACAACACTGTACATCATGGTGGACCAACACTGTTACTGACAACACTGTACATCATGGTGGACCAACACTGTTACTGACAACACTGTACATCATGGTGGACCAACACTGTTACTGACAACACTGTACATCAAGGTGGACTAACACTGTTACTGACAACACTGTACATCAAGGTGGACCAAGACTGTTACTGACAACACTGTACATCATGGTGGACCAACACTGTTACTGACAACACTGTACATCATGGTGGAACAACACTGTTACTGACAACACTGTACATCATGGTGGACCAACACTGTTACTGACAACACTGTACATCATGGTGGACCAACACTGTTACTGACAACACTGTACATCATGGTGGACCAACACTGTTACTGACAACACTGTACATCATGGTGGACTAACACTGTTACTGACAACACTGTACATCAAGGTGGACTAACACTGTTACTGACAACACTGTACATCAAGGTGGACCAACACTGTTACTGACAACACTGTACATCATGGTGGACCAACACTGTTACTGACAACACTGTACATCATGGTGGACTAACACTGTTACTGACAACACTGTACATCAAGGTGGACTAACACTGTTACTGACAACACTGTACATCAAGGTGGACCAACACTGTTACTGACAACACTGTACATCATGGTGGACCAACACTGTTACTGACAACACTGTACATCATGGTGGAACAACACTGTTACTGACAACACTGTACATCATGGTGGAACAACACTGTTACTGACAACACTGTATATCATGGTGGACCAACACTGTTACTGACAACACTGTACATCATGGTGGACCAACACTGTTACTGACAACACTGTACATCATGGTGGACCAACACTGTTACTGACAACACTGTATATCATGGTGGACCAACACTGTTACTGACAACACTGTACATCATGGTGGACCAACACTGTTACTGACAACACTGTACATCATGGTGGACCAACACTGTACATCATGGTGGACCAACACTGTTACTGACAACACTGTACATCATGGTGGACCAACACTGTTACTGACAACACTGTACATCATGGTGGACCAACACTGTTACTGACAACACTGTACATCATGGTGGACCAACACTGTTACTGACAACACTGTACATCATGGTGGACCAACACTGTTACTGACAACACTGTACATCATGGTGGACCAACACTGTTACTGACAACACTGTACATCATGGTGGACCAACACTGTTACTGACAACACTGTACATCATGGTGGACCAACACTGTTACTGACAACACTGTACATCATGGTGGACCAACACTGTACATCATGATGGACCAACACTGTTACTGATAACACTGTATATCATGGTGGACCAGCACTGTTACTGACAACACTGTACATCATGGTGGACCAACACTGTTACTGACAACACTGTACATCATGGTGGACCAACACTGTTACTGACAACACTGTACATCATGGTGGAACAACACTGTTACTGACAACACTGTACATCATGGTGGACCAACACTGTTACTGACAACACTGTATATCATGGTGGACCAACACTGTTACTGACAACACTGTACATCATGGTGGACCAACACTGTTACTGACAACACTGTATATCATGGTAGATCAACACTTACTGACAACACTGTACATCATGGTGGACCAACACTCTTACTGACAACACTGTACATCATGGTGGAACAACACTGTTACTGACAACACTGTACATCATGGTGGACCAACATTCTTACTGACAACACTGTACATCATGGTAGATCAACACTTACTGACAACACTGTACATCATGGTGGACCAACACTGTTACTGACAGCACTGAACATCATGGTGGATCAACACTCTTACTAACAACACTGTACATCACGGTGGACCAACACTCTTACTGACAACACTGTACATGAAGGTGGACTAACACTGTTACTGACAACACTGTACATCATGGTGGACCAACACTGTTACTGACAACACTGTACATCATGGTGGACCAACACTCTTACTGACAACACTGTACATCATGGTGGACCAACACTCTTACTAACAACACTGTACATCAAGGTGGACCAACACTGTACATCATGGTGGACCAACACTGTTACTGACAACACTGTACATCAAGGTGGACCAACACTGTACATCATGGTGGACCAATACTGTTACTAACAACACTGTACATCAAGGTGGACCAAAACTGTACATCATGGTGGACCAACAGTGTCACTGACAACACTGTACATCACGGTGGACCAACACTGTTACTGGCAACACTGTATATTATGGTGGACCAACACTATTACTGACAACACTGTACATCATGGTGGACCATCACTGTTACTGACAACACTGCACATCATGGTGGACCAACACTGTCCCAGACAACACTGTACATCATGGTATACCAAAACTGTCTCTGACAACACTGTACATCATGGTGGACCAATAGTGTCACTGACATCACTGTACATCATGGTGGACCAACAGTGTCACTGGCAACACTGTACCAAGGAGCAAGGCAGAGGACCAGGGATCTGGTGGATGTAACTGGGAGGGAAGATTGGCAGGAAGAGCTCACAAAAAGGGAGGAAGAGTGGGGAAGGAAGCTAGAGGAGCTTGGCATGAAAATGGAGGAAAGGATAACTGCAGAGAGCAGGGCTGTATAGTCCTTGTGGCTTAGCGCTTCTTTTTGATTATAATAATAATAATGCAGAGAGCAGGAAATTGGAGCTACGAGCCAAAGCAGCAGAAGCTAAGATACAATGCTTAGAAGAGGAACTAAAAAACCTGAAATGGCTTAAAGAAACAAAAGACAGCACAGCCATGACATCAGGGACTTCTATATCAGTTACAGACGAGGGGACTGTAGGGAACAAAAGAGCTATACTGTATGCGAAGGTCCTGTCAGACCCACGTGAGGCCCAGAACAAATGAGGGGTCTGAAGGCAATGAAGGAGCTATGCTCCGTGCAGAGAATCTAGACAACTGCAGTGGCCTTGAACAGCTGAGCAGGAAAGACAGACCACTGAGCATAGGGGTTTCGTCCAGGGAAGAAATCGAGGACAGGACCACTTCAATGGAAGGAACTAAAACTCCTCAGGGGATGCAAAGGGAGTCACAGTTGGAGGATGAAAGGGAGAGGTCAGTTTTTGTCTATTGGCTCCAAGAAGTCAAGGGGAAAACCTATGATGAAAGAAAACAGGTGGAGAAAAAAGAGATTGAAAGCATCATGAGAGCAATAGGCGAGGACGACACTACCCAGGTGACAAATTTTCGGAGAATTGGCTGGTTTGCAAGTGGAAGAAAACAGCCTGTCAAAGTAATCTTCGAGGCAGCATCAGCTCTAACCAGGATCCTACAGGAGAAAGCACGACTGAGAGACATACCAGAGTACTGGAGAATGTACCTTGATCGAGACAGAACACAAGAGGAAAGAATGATACTGAAAGAGAGGGTACAAAGATGAAAGGAGGAACGAGAGGCAATGATGAAGATGAGCAGAACCCAGAACCAGGTGGAAGAGCAAACACACCCACCAGAAACACCCACAGAAGGACTCCAACTATGACATCTCCAATGCATCTGAACACTCCAAACCAAAACCCACACATTGTTCTCTCTGTCAACACCCCCCACACCACAAACTCCACCCCTACAGCAACCCCCTATGGGCACTCTGACCCCACTCCCACTACAAACCCCCATAGGCCCCTGCCAGGGCTCCTACTCCCCCAACCCCAATATTCACCCAGGACCACAGTTTTAGAAAAGAAGTTGAAGGTTTGGTACATGAAGGCGGATGGAATATTGAACAAATATGACGAGTGGCATGAAAGAATCAATGATAAGTAGCCAGACATTATAGCAGTCACAGAAACGAAACTCACTGAGACAATAACAGACGCAATCTTCCCATTGGGATATCAGATTCTGAGGAAGTAGCAGAGGGGAAGGAGGGGCTGCACTGCTTATCAAAAACCAATAGGGATTTGAGGAAATAGAAGGCATGGACGAGAGTGGAGAAAGGGAGTACATAGTAGGTATCACCATTGAACTGCGGGAGGCCAAGAGAGGAATATGAAGAGAGCAGCAGAGCGATGGTGGACACACTGACTGAGGTGGCAAGAAGAGCTCACTCGATCAGCGCAGAGTTACTGGTTATGAGCGATTTCAACCACAGGGAGATCGATTGGGAAAACCTGGAGCCACATGGGGGCCCTGAAACATGGAGAGCCAAGATGATAGATGTGGTACTGGAAAACCTCATGCATCAACATGTCAGGACCCTACCAGAGAGAGAGGGGAGGACGAACCAGAAAGACTGGACCTTGTGTTCATCCTGAGCAGTTCAGACACTGAGAACATCACATACAAGAGAGCCCTTGGAGCTAGTGATCACGTGGTTCTGAGTTTTGAATACATAGTAGAGTTACCAGTGGAGAGGGTTACAGGAGTTGAATGGGAAAAGCCAAATTATAAAAGGGGAAACTACACAGGTATGAGGAACTTCCTGCAGGACGTTCAGTGGGACAGATAATTGGTAGGAAAGTCAGTAAACGAAATGATGGAATATGTAAGAACAAAATACAAGGAGGCAGAGGTAAGGTTTGTTCCCAAGGGCAACAGAAACAATGGGAAGACCAGAACGAGCCCTTGGTTTACCCGAAGGTGTAGTGAGGCAAAAATTAAGTGCACTAGAGAATGGAAAAAGTACAGGATGCAAAGGACCCAGGAAAATAAGGGGATTAGTCAAAGAGCCAGAAGCGAGTATGCACAGAAAAGGAGGGAGGCCCAGCGACAGTGTGAAAACAACATAGCGCTGAAAGTCAAGTGTGACCCAAAACTACTGTATAGCCACATTAGGAGGAAGATAACAGTCAAAGACCAGGTGATCAGGCTGAGGAAAGAAGGTGGAGAACTCACATGAAACGACCAAGAGGTATGTGAGGTGCTCAACAAGAAATTTAAGAAAATATTTACAGTGGAGACAGGTAGAACTCTGGGAAGACAGAACAGAGGGGGTCACCAACAAGGAATATACCAACAAGTGTTGGATGACATGCACACAGCAGAGGAGGACGTGAAGAAGCTGCTAAGTGACCTTGATACCTCAAACGCGATGGGACCAGACAACATCTCCCCATGGGTTCTTAGATAGGGAGCAGTGACTCTGTGTGTGCCACTAACCACGATCTTCAACACTTCCCTCGAAACTGGGCAACTACCTAAGGTGTGGAAGACGGCAAATGTAGTTCCCATTTTTAAGAAAGGAGACAGAAACAAGGCACTAAACTATAAACCAGTATCACTGACGTGTATAGTATGCAAAGTCATGGAGAAGATTATCAGGAGGAGAGTGGTGACGCATCTGGAACAGAACAAGATTATAACAGACAACCAGGATGGATTCATGGAAGACAAGTCCTGTGTTACAACCCTCTTGGAGTTTTATGACAAAGTAACAGAAGTAAGACACGAGAGGGAGGGGTGGATTGACTACATTTTCTTGGACTGCGTGAAGGCCTTCGGCACAGTTCCCCACAAGAGATTAGTGCAGAAGCTAGAGGATCAGGCACGTGTAACACGAAGGGCGCTGCAATAGATCAGAGAATACCTGACAGGGAGGCAACAACGAGTGATGATACGAGATGAGGTATCACAATGGGCGCCTGTGACGAGCGGGGTTCCACAAGGGTCAGTCCTAGGACCAGTTGTGTTTTTGGTATATGTGAATGACATGATGGAAGGGATAGACTCAGAAGTGTCCCTGTTTGCAGATGATGTGAAGTTAATGAGAAGAATTAAATCAGAAGAGAATCAGGCAGGACTACAAAGAGACCTGGACAGGCTGGACACGTGGTCCAGTAACTGGCTACTTGAATTTTACCCAGCCAAATGCAAAGTCATGAAAATCGGGGAAGGGCAAAGAAGACCGCAGACGGTGTATAGGCTAGGTGGCCAAAGACTGCAAACCTCACTCAAGGAGAAAGATCTTGGGGTGAGTATAATTCCGAACACGTCTCCGGAAGCACACATCAGCCAGATAACTGCTGCGGCACATGGGCGCCTGTCGAACCTGAGAATAGCGTTCCGATACCTCAGTAAGGAATCGTTCAAGAGACTGTACACCATGTACGTCAGGCCCATACTGGAGTATGCAGCACCTGTTTGGAACCCACACCTGGTCAAGCACGTCAATAAATTAGAGAAAGTGCAAAGGTGTGCAACAAGGCTAGTTCCAGAGCTAAGGATAATGTCCTACGATGAAAGGTTAAGGGAAATAGGCCTGACGACACTGGAGGACAGGAGGGTTAGGGGAGACATGATAACGACGTACAAAATATTGCGAGGAATAGATAAGGTGGACAGACAGGATGTTCCAAAGATGGGACACGGAAACAAGGGGTCACAACTGGAAGATGAAGACACAGATGAGTCAAAGGGATGTTTGAAAATATTTCTTCAGTCACGGGGTTGTCAGGAAGTGGAATAATCTGGAAAGTGAGGTAGTGGAGGCAGGAACCATATATAGTTTTAAGAAGAGGTATGATAAAGCTCATGGAGCAGGGAGAGAGAGGACCTATTAGTGGTCAGTGAAGAGGCGGTGCCAGGAACTGAGTCTCGACCCCTGCAACCACAAATAGGCGAGCACATTATGGTGGACCAACGGTGTCACTGACAGCACTGCAGATCATGGTAGACAAACACTGTACATCATGGTGGACCAACAATGTCATTGACAACACTGTACATCATGGTGGACCAACAGTGTCACTGATAACATTGTACAGTAGATGATAAATTAGACACATGTGCAACTCTTGGGTATCTTTATTGAGGAAACGTTTCGCCACACAGTGGCTTCATCAGTCCATACATAGGAAAAACTTGAAGAACAGGAGGAGAATGAGGTAATCTATTCTATTCAAGATTGATGGACTGAACACATCGACTCAAGGTTGAGGGACTGATTACCTCATTCTCCTCCTGTTCTTTAAGTTTTTCCTATGTATGGACTGATGAAGCCACTGTGTGGCGAAACGTTTCCTCAATAAAGATACCCAAGAGTTGCACATGTGTCTAATTTATCAACATGTCGGTTCTCTGAACCATTCATCTACAAACATTGTACAGTAGAAGGCAATGAATCACTAAGCTTCTCATGGTGGCTAGATTATCTAAAATATGGAAGGAAACACTGACCAGGGAAGAGGAAAATATTGCACTTAAGTTAAATTATTCATACAGCATACAGCTAAAAGCATTTAATGAAAATAAACAAAAAATAAAAGTATTTCTTTTTGTATGCCAAAGCAATGCAAAACCCACATCCCGCCTCGGGTCCTTGCTCACACAAGATGCACTTACACAGATGACAACAAAACCCACATCCCGCCTCGGGTCCTTGCTCACACAAGATGCACTTACACAGATGACAACAAAACCCACATCCCGCCTCGGGTCCTTGCTCACACAAGATGCACTTACACAGATGACAACAAAACCCACATCCCGCCTCGGGTCCTTGCTCACACAAGATGCACTTACACAGATGACAACAAAACCCACATCCCGCCTCGGGTCCTTGCTCACACAAGATGCACTTACACAGATGACAACAAAACCCACATCCCGCCTCGGGTCCTTGCTCACACAAGATGCACTTACACAGATGACAACAAAACCCACATCCCGCCTCGGGTCCTTGCTCACACAAGATGCACTTACACAGATGACAACAAAACCCACATCCCGCCTCGGGTCCTTGCTCACACAAGATGCACTTACACAGATGACAACAAAACCCACATCCCGCCTCGGGTCCTTGCTCACACAAGATGCACTTACACAGATGACAACAAAACCCACATCCCGCCTCGGGTCCTTGCTCACACAAGATGCACTTACACAGATGACAACAAAACCCACATCCCGCCTCGGGTCCTTGCTCACACAAGATGCACTTACACAGATGACAACAAAACCCACATCCCGCCTCGGGTCCTTGCTCACACAAGATGCACTTACACAGATGACAACAAAACCCACATCCCGCCTCGGGTCCTTGCTCACACAAGATGCACTTACACAGATGACAACAAAACCCACATCCCGCCTCGGGTCCTTGCTCACACAAGATGCACTTACACAGATGACAACAAAACCCACATCCCGCCTCGGGTCCTTGCTCACACAAGATGCACTTACACAGATGACAACAAAACCCACATCCCGCCTCGGGTCCTTGCTCACACAAGATGCACTTACACAGATGACAACAAAACCCACATCCCGCCTCGGGTCCTTGCTCACACAAGATGCACTTACACAGATGACAACAAAACCCACATCCCGCCTCGGGTCCTTGCTCACACAAGATGCACTTACACAGATGACAACAAAACCCACATCCCGCCTCGGGTCCTTGCTCACACAAGATGCACTTACACAGATGACAACAAAACCCACATCCCGCCTCGGGTCCTTGCTCACACAAGATGCACTTACACAGATGACAACAAAACCCACATCCCGCCTCGGGTCCTTGCTCACACAAGATGCACTTACACAGATGACAACAAAACCCACATCCCGCCTCGGGTCCTTGCTCACACAAGATGCACTTACACAGATGACAACAAAACCCACATCCCGCCTCGGGTCCTTGCTCACACAAGATGCACTTACACAGATGACAACAAAACCCACATCCCGCCTCGGGTCCTTGCTCACACAAGATGCACTTACACAGATGACAACAAAACCCACATCCCGCCTCGGGTCCTTGCTCACACAAGATGCACTTACACAGATGACAACAAAACCCACATCCCGCCTCGGGTCCTTGCTCACACAAGATGCACTTACACAGATGACAACAAAACCCACATCCCGCCTCGGGTCCTTGCTCACACAAGATGCACTTACACAGATGACAACAAAACCCACATCCCGCCTCGGGTCCTTGCTCACACAAGATGCACTTACACAGATGACAACAAAACCCACATCCCGCCTCGGGTCCTTGCTCACACAAGATGCACTTACACAGATGACAACAAAACCCACATCCCGCCTCGGGTCCTTGCTCACACAAGATGCACTTACACAGATGACAACAAAACCCACATCCCGCCTCGGGTCCTTGCTCACACAAGATGCACTTACACAGATGACAACAAAACCCACATCCCGCCTCGGGTCCTTGCTCACACAAGATGCACTTACACAGATGACAACAAAACCCACATCCCGCCTCGGGTCCTTGCTCACACAAGATGCACTTACACAGATGACAACAAAGAAATGAGTTACTGAAGCCTCAGAATGATTCTTTGTTTAGTGAGCTATTAATCAGTCTTCTGATGGACAGTCTATTGGAATTTTTCATGAACGAGCCTCAAAACCCTGTTAATGTATGCCAAATTTGTGGCTTAACCCTAACTGGACTTTGGAAAAGCTGTTGACAACATGCCCATGCACTCAGCCCTAGGCCCAGACTCCTGGAACTCTGCGTTCATCAAGAACTGCAAGAAACCCCTTTCGCGTGTCTTAAGTATGCTATGGAGAGGGAGAGTAGACACTGGTGTTATCCCTTAGTCGCTAAAAATAACGGATATAGCCCCACTTCATAAAGGTGGTAAAAAAGCAATAGCACAAAAATCTTTGAAAGTATTCTAAGAAGCACTATCGGGAACCATTTGGATTCAGAACAATTACATAATTCTAGGCAACATTGGTTTAGAGTAGGTCGCTCCTGCCTCTCAACTACTGTACCACCATGGTCTTGGAAACGCTAGAAGACAAACAGAATGTAGATGTAGCATACACAGACTTTGCAAAAGCATTTGACAAGTGCGGTCATGGTGTAATAGCACACATAATGCGCGGTAAATGAATAACTAGAAAAGTGACAGATGGATCTTCAACTCTCTAAACAATCGAACACAGAGTAACGGTAAATAGAGTTAAGTCAGTGGCTGCTACAGTGAAAAGCTTTGCCACAAGGCACAGTACTCGCTTCACTCCTATTCCTCGTCCTGATATCAGACATAGACAGAGATGTAAATTACAGCACCGTGTCTTTTGCAGACGAAACTAGAATCTGCACGAGTGTCATCCATTGATGACGCAGTAAATCTCCAATATAAAACCATGTTTTCTAATCGGCAACGGAAACTATTGTGATATTCATTGGGGACAAATTTCAATTATTCCATTATAGAAAACGGGAGGAAATAATATCTAGAACTGAATATGCAACAAACTCTAAGCATAAAAGGACTTCAGTGTTAATGTCAGAGGATCTCACCTTCAAGGATCATAACAGTGCCACTATCACATCTGCGAGGAGAATGATAGGATGGATAATGAGAACATTCAAGACAAGGGATGCCATGCCAATGATGATCCTTTTCAAATTACTTGCTCTCTCTAGGTTGGAATATTGTTGTACACTAACAGCTCCGTTCAAGGCAGGTGAAATTGCAGATCTAGAGAATGTACAGAGAACCTATACTGCATGTATAAGTTGCATCAAACACCTTAATTACTGGAAACACTTGGAAGAACTTGGCCTGTACTCACTGGAGCGCAGGCAAGAGAGATGCATGATAATCTACACCTGGAAAATCCTAGAGGGATCGGTCCCAAATTTGCACACAGAAATCACTCTCTATGAAAGAAAATGACTGGGCAATGAAAAACAGGCTATCCATGAATACACTAAGAGAAAACGTAGTAAGTGTCCGGGACCCAAGACTTCAACAGCCTCCCACCATGCATAAGAGAAATTACCAATAGACCCGTCTGCCTTCAAGAGGGAGCTGTACAGATACCTAAAGTCAGTACCCGATCAGCTGGGCTGTGATTCGTATGCTGGATGTACTACATGCAGCAAAGACTGGGCTGCTTGTTCTCAATCCACAGTAATACTCCTGTACAATAACAGCAGGTGAAATTGTGGAATTGAAGAATTTATAGAGAATCCTCACTGCCAATTTAAATTCAGTCAAGCATCTAAATTACTGGGAACTCCCCAAGTCCCTTGAATTGCGCTCCTTAGATTGTAGGCGAGAAAAACACACCATAATTTACACTAGGAAAATTCTAGAGGAATTGTTTCCAAATCTACATACCGAAATTACTTCCCCGGCTCGACAGATGGCGCAAAATACCTCAAATGAAAAAGAGGAAAGGATCCAAGGACAATGAATGCTCTAAGATAACACAATCAGTGTAATTCGACCAAGACTTTTCAAAGGGCCACCCTTCTTACATAAGGAAAGTTACTAACAGTCACCTAGTTGTGTTCTAGAGGACACTGGATGAGTTCCTAAGTTAGTTCTTGATCAACCAGTCTATGGTGCCTAAGTCAGTGTGTATTTGGCTAAGATCAAGATCCTTTATGATCAAGCCATCATACATACACACATATTAGACGAATTAAGTCTTCTTCATTTTGACTTTCATCTGGGACAAAAATAAAACAATATTTCAGAGAAAAGATCATTTTTATATATTACATAAGAAAGGTTGTGGAGATGTGAAGGGACCAAACAGTAGTACCTGACTGACGCCTCAAACATAGTGAACATTGTCTTTACTTCTGACCATCTTAGTTCCTTGGCGCTACCTTCATCACTTATTGTATTACGTCACTGTAGTATTAATTGGATTTATTAAATGAGTTATTTTTACGATGGTTCTCATTATTTTATTGATCATAAACAGGCTTATATAGCGTGTTCTGACGTTATACGTAATATAGAATTTGTGTACATTATTGATGTAAGTGACATCAGTGGTTAACAAACAAAAATATCAGTGCGTGGTGATCCACTGTCTTTCACAGGGGAACGAAAAACCTTTTTCACCTCTGGTATTGTGTCTGTCATACATGACGGACGCAGCAGCAAGCTGAAGGTCTCCGTCATGTTACCAAAAGATTCACTGACTAGGTTATGAGCAAGACAGACATTACGAGAAATTTACTAGCACATTCTGATATAATAATTATGAATCTCCATATAAATTGTTGTCTCCAGATGTTTATGAATGTGTATTTCAATTGTTTATAAAATCACAGAAAAGGGTTTGTTAATGTTTTTTTCTCATATCCTGTTCATCCAGAACAATGTGTCAACTTGATGAGAACAACAGAGTATACAACTTACTGAGAAATAGTCAGATGATACCGAGAAGATGTGGGAAAAGACATGTACAATTCAGGACACGTTTCGCCCCGAGTGGCTTCTCCAATCCTGATACAGAGATAACGAAGAACGAGCATATATAGTGGCAATAGTCAGGTGGTAACTGTGATGGACACACACACAGCTTCCTACCTCGCTACTGACGAGATATATACTCGTTTCTTAGTTTTCTCTGTATTAGGACTGAAGGAAATAAATGGTATAAAATACCGACACAATGGAAATATAAACACATATGCAGTATAATGTGATCCTTTATTGACAACGTTTCACCCACACAGTGGGATTTTTCAAGTCACACACAGATCTGTGTGTGACTTGAAAAAGCCCACTGTGTGGGTGAAACGTTGTCAATAAAGGATCACATTATACTGCATATGTGTTTATATTTCCATTAGGACTGAAGAAGCCACTCGGGGCGAAACGTGTCATTTAATAACTGTCTTGAACTGTACATAAGTGTTTTGTCCTCTCACAGATCTCTTATTATCCTGCATCAATAACATGGATGGAAAACTTTAGGTAATCGCATTTTTATCTTACAGAATGTAGGTGGCTACGCACCTACCACCTACACAGTGCGGGTGGCTACGCACCTACCACCTACACAGTGCGGGTGGCTACGCACCTACCACCTACACAGTGCGGGTGGCTACGCACCTACCACCTACACAGTGCGGGTGGCTACGCACCTACCACCTACACAGTGCGGGTGGCTACGCACCTACCACCTACACAGTGCGGGTGGCTACGCACCTACCACCTACACAGTGCGGGTGGCTACGCACCTACCACCTACACAGTGCGGGTGGCTACGCACCTACCACCTACACAGTGCGGGTGGCTACGCACCTACCACCTACACAGTACAAGTGGCTACGCACCTACCACCTACACAGTACAAGTGGCTACGCACCTACCACCTACACAGTACAAGTGGCTACGCACCTACCACCTACACAGTGCGGGTGGCTACGCACCTACCACCTACACAGTACAAGTGGCTACGCACCTACCACCTACACAGTGCGGGTGGCTACGCACCTACCACCTACACAGTACAAGTGGCTACGCACCTACCACCTACACAGTGCGGGTGGCTACGCACCTACCACCTACACAGTACAAGTGGCTACGCACCTACCACCTACACAGTGCGGGTGGCTACGCACCTACCACCTACACAGTGCGGGTGGCTACGCACCTACCACCTACACAGTACAAGTGGCTACGCACCTACCACCTACACAGTACAAGTGGCTACGCACCTACCACCTACACAGTGCGGGTGGCTACGCACCTACCACCTACACAGTGCGGGTGGCTACGCACCTACCACCTACACAGTGCGGGTGGCTACGCACCTACCACCTACACAGTACAAGTGGCTACGCACCTACCACCTACACAGTACAAGTGACTACGCACCTACCGCCTACACAGTACAAGTGGCTACGCACCTACCACCTACACAGTGCGGGTGGCTATTCACCTACCACCTACACAGTGCGGGTGGCTACGCACCTACCACCTACACAGTACAAGTGGCTACGCACCTACCACCTACACAGTGCGGGTGGCTATTCACCTACCACCTACACAGTGCGGGTGGCTATGTACCTACCATCTATAAAGTGCAGGTGGCTACGCACCTACCACCTACACATTGCAAGTGGCTTCCCGCCTGCCACCTGTACTGTGTAGCTACGCAACGCCCCCGAGGCCCGGTCTGTGACTAGGCCTAGTGGTGGATCAGGGTCTGATCAACCAGGCTGTTACTGTTGGCAGCACGTAAACCGACGTGAAAACCACAACCCTGCTGATCAGTTACTGACTTTAAGTGCCTGTCCAGCGCCTTCTTGAAGACAAGTTGTGCAAGACAGGTATACAATACCTGCGTCCCACTTAAAGATTTGGTTGATGTCCGCCTGGAGTCTTGCAGTGTCGTCAGTGGAGGACACTGTTATGCAAACTCGGGTGTAGTCATCAATGACATATCATTCTTACCTCCACACTATATCATTATTACCTCCATCAATTACAAATCATTCTACATCACTAACACATTCTTACCTCAACACTACATCAATGACACATCATTCTTACCTCAACACTACATCAATGACACATCATTCTTACCTCAACACTACATCAATGACACATCATTCTTACCTCAACACTACATCAATGACACATCATTCTTACCTCAACACTACATCAATGACACATTCTTACTTCCACACTACATCAATGACACATCATTCTTACCTCCACACTACATCAATGACACATCATTCTTACTTCCACACTACATCAATGACACATCATTCTTACCTTCACACTACATCAATGACACATCATTCTTACTTCCACACTACATCAATGACACATCATTCTTACTTCCACACTACATCAATGACACATCATTCTTACCTTCACACTACATCAATGACACATCATTCTTACTTCCACACTACATCAATGACACATCATTCTTACTTCCACACTACATCAATGACACATCATTCTTACTTCCACACTACATCAATGACACATCATTCTTACTTCCACACTACATCAATGACACATCATTCTTACTTCCACACTACATCAATGACACATCATTCTTACCTTCACACTACATCAATGACACATCATTCTTACTTCCACACTACATCAATGACACATCATTCTTACTTCCACACTACATCAATGACACATCATTCTTACCTTCACACTACATCAATGACACATCATTCTTACCTTCACACTACATCAATGACACATCATTCTTACTTCCACACTACATCAATGACACATCATTCTTACTTCCACACTACATCAATGACACATCATTCTTACCTTCACACTACATCAATGACACATCATTCTTACTTCCACACTACATCAATGACACATCATTCTTACCTTCACACTACATCAATGACACATCATTCTTACCTTCACACTACATCAATGACACATCATTCTTACTTCCACACTACATCAATGACACATCATTCTTACTTCCACACTACATCAATGACACATCATTCTTACCTTCACACTACATCAATGACACATCATTCTTACCTTCACACTACATCAATGACACATCATTCTTACCTTCACACTACATCAATGACACATCATTCTTACCTTCACACTACATCAATGACACATCATTCTTACCTTCACACTACATCAATGACACATCATTCTTACTTCCACACTACATCAATGACACATCATTCTTACTTCCACACTACATCATTCTAACTCATCATTCTCACCTCCACACTACATCATTCTAACACATCATTCTCACCTCCACACTACATCATTCTAACACATCATTCTCACCTCCACACTACATCATTCTAACACATCATTCTCACCTCCACACTACATCATTCTAACACATCATTCTCACCTCCACACTACATCATTCTAACATATCATTCTCACCTCCACACTACATCATTCTAACTCATCATTCTCACCTCCACACTACATCATTCTAACACATCATTCTCACCTCCACACTACATCATTCTAACACATCATTCTCACCTCCACACTACATCATTCTAACACATCATTCTCACCTCCACACTACATCATTCTAACACATCATTCTCACCTCCACACTACATCATTCTAACACATCATTCTCACCTCCACACTACATCATTCTAACACATCATTCTCACCTCCACACTACATCATTCTAACACATCATTCTCACCTCCACACTACATCATTCTAACATATCATTCTCACCTCCACACTACATCATTCTAACTCATCATTCTCACCTCCACACTACATCATTCTAACACATCATTCTCACCTCCACACTACATCATTCTAACACATCATTCTCACCTCCACACTACATCATTCTAACACATCATTCTCACCTCCACACTACATCATTCTAACACATCATTCTCACCTCCACACTACATCATTCTAACACATCATTCTCACCTCCACACTACATCATTCTAACACATCATTCTCACCTCCACACTACATCATTCTAACTCATCATTCTCACCTCCACACTACATCATTCTAACACATCATTCTCACCTCCACACTACATCATTCTAACACATCATTCTCACCTCCACACTACATCATTCTAACACATCATTCTCACCTCCACACTACATCATTCTAACATATCATTCTCACCTCCACACTACATCATTCTAACACATCATTCTCACCTCCACACTACATCATTCTAACACATCATTCTCACCTCCACACTACATCATTCTAACACATCATTCTCACCTCCACACTACATAAGGAATTATAAACACATATTTAATGGGAAATTACTTTCATTATATTAAACATATTTCTTGTATAATTACAAGACCTTCCAGTCAGCTATGAATACATGTGATACAATTTCAACACCTTGACAGACCAGTGGAAACCTAATACTATATATACTCTCGCCTTAAAGTGGCTAGTTCCTGTACCTGATGTAGGCAATCATGCTTGACTTAGGTTCAAGCTCCATTTCTTGCGCTTTTAGTTTACAGAAGAGGGTCTCAGTGTGAGGCTGAAATATACAGCACTGGTCTTATCTTCTGTTCAATTGTATTGTCCAGTCTGGCAAGGTGTGCATATTGTACTGCGTCCAGTGTCCAGAACCTCGCAGGTTCTAGTCTCCTCCAGCCTGAGATAAATACTGGTAAATATTTCACTTTATATATATATATATATATATATATATATATATATATATATATATATATATATATATATATATATATGTATATATATATATATATATATATATATATATATATATATATATATATATATATATATATATATATATATATATATATATATATATATATATATATATATATATATATATATATGGATTTGGAAAAGGCGTATGACAGAGTGGATAGGGGGGCAATGTGGCAGATGTTGCAAGTGTATGGTGTAGGAGGTAGGTTACTGAAAGCAGTGAAGAGTTTTTACGAGGATAGTGAGGCTCAAGTTAGAGTATGTAGGAAAGAGGGAAATTTTTTCCCAGTAAAAGTAGGCCTTAGACAAGGATGTGTGATGTCACCGTGGTTGTTTAATATATTTATAGATGGGGTTGTGAGAGAAGTAAATGCGAGGGTCTTGGCAAGAGGCGTGGAGTTAAAAGATAAAGAATCACACACAAAGTGGGAGTTGTCACAGCTGCTCTTTGCTGATGACACTGTGCTCTTGGGAGATTCTGAAGAGAAGTTGCAGAGATTGGCGGATGAATTTGGTAGGGTGTGCAAAAGAAGAAAATTAAAGGTGAATACAGGAAAGAGTAAGGTTATGAGGATAACAAAAAGATTAGGTGATGAAAGATTGAATATCAGATTGGAGGGAGAGAGTATGGAGGAGGTGAACGTATTCAGATATTTGGGAGTGGACGTGTCAGCGGATGGGTCTATGAAAGATGAGGTGAATCATAGAATTGATGAGGGAAAAAGAGTGAGTGGTGCACTTAGGAGTCTGTGGAGACAAAGAACTTTGTCCTTGGAGGCAAAGAGGGGAATGTATGAGAGTATAGTTTTACCAACGCTCTTATATGGGTGTGAAGCGTGGGTGATGAATGTTGCAGTGAGGAGAAGGCTGGAGGCAGTGGAGATGTCATGTCTGAGGGCAATGTGTGGTGTGAATATAATGCAGAGAATTCGTAGTTTGGAAGTTAGGAGGAGGTGCGGGATTGCCAAAACTGTTGTCCAGAGGGCTGAGGAAGGGTTGTTGAGGTGGTTCGGACATATAGAGAGAATGGAGCGAAACAGAATGACTTCAAGAGTGTATCAGTCTGTAGTGGAAGGAAGGCGGGGTAGGGGTCGGCCTAGGAAAGGTTGGAGGGAGGGGGTAAAGGAGGTTTTGTGTGCGAGGGGCTTGGACTTCCAGCAGGCATGCATGAGCGTGTTTGATAGGAGTGAATGGAGACAAATGGTTTTTAATACTTGACGTGCTGTTGGAGTGTGAGCAAAGTAACATTTATGAAGGGGTTCAGGGAAACCGGCAGGCCGGACTTGAGTCCTGGAGATGGGAAGTACAGTGCCTGCACTCTGAAGGAGGGGTGTTAATGTTGCAGTTTAAAAACTGTAGTGTAAAGCACCCTTCTGGCAAGACAGTGATGGAGTGAATGATGGTGAAAGTTTTTCTTTTTCGGGCCACCCTGCCTTGGTGGGAATCGGCCAGTGTGATAATAAAAATAATAAAATAAATATATATATAGTGAATTATAGTATTGAAAATGAATAGCCTTAAGATAAACAGAAGTTCAATGAGATTAATTCCTACAGTTTATTGTTTTAAATAATTATCTGATTTAATGAAACTTTTACAATTATAAACCAGTTACATTATGGCCATAACCAGGTCCTTGATACAATAATTACTTTCGTATCTGCAGCTTTTATAACATTCCTGCGCCACCGACTTAGACTTTATCAGGATAATGTCAGCGAGGGATCCAACACGTACTGTTGCTTGGTCCTGGACCTGGTCTTGGTCCTGGACCTGGTCTTGGTCCTGGACCTGGTCTTGGACCTGGTCTTGGCCCTGGACCTGGTCCTGGACCTGGTCTTGGTCCTGGGCCTGGTCTTAACTCTCAGTCTGCTCGGTCTTACTCTTTCTATATCTTATGTTCATGATAAATTTTTAAACTTTAGCGATGTTTTTTTATCATTTTCGCTTTTAGAATGTAATTATTTCTTTATTATGTCCATGAAGAAGAGCTAAACCCGTGTGGGCTGTAAAGCTTCTGAGGCATGGGAGGTAATTAGACTTGATCCAGGTATAGGGTAAGACAATGAATTTACTGAAGTCATTTGGCATGTAAGTTGAACCAGAAGTTCCCATCTTTGTCTACTTATGAAGCTTGATGCTCTTGTGTTCTTTTTCTAAGCTTTGGTATTTATAAGCTGGACAGTTTTAGTATTAAAAATTACAAATCGTGATCTACAGGAAGAAATGATTTATCACTGGAATGAAGATTATACTCTTTTAAAGCTTTAAAGAACTTACAAAGCTTGGTTACTGTAGTGCAGCAACTAGATTCTGTGCAGCTAGTCTACGTGTCCAGCAAACACTCACTTGTCAACTGTTGTACATTATATCTGTTGTGTATTAGACGTGATAATTATTGTTGTGTCATATACTTCAAGAAGTTTGAATTTTATGTTTACTTATGGGAACTGTTTGATGATTCAGCTCGTTTATATTGTTTCTTGTACAGTGTACGTCTTGTACAGTGTACGACTTGTAGAGTGTACGTCTTGTACAATATACGTCTTGTACAGTATACATCTAGTACAGTGTACGTCTTGTACAGTATACGTCTTGTATTGTATATGTCTTGTACAGTATACGTCTTGTACATATCTTGTACAGTATACGTCGTGTATTGTATACGTCTAGTACAGTATACGTCTTGTACAGTATACATCTTGTACAGTATACGTCTAGTACAGTATACGGCTCAAACATGTCCAGTATCAAACATGTCCAGTATAAAACATTTCCAGTATCAAACATGTCCAGTATCAAATATGTCCAGTATCAAACATGTCCAGTATCAAACATGTCCAGTATGAAACATGTCCAGTATGAAACATGTCCAGTATGAAACATGTCCAGTATCAAACATGTCCAGTATCAAACATGTCCAGTATCAAATATGTCCAGTATCAAACATGTCCAGTATCAAACATGTCCAGTATCAAACATGTCCAGTATGAAACATGTCCAGTATGAAACATGTCCAGTATGAAACATGTCCAGTATCAAACATGTCCAGTATCAAACATGTCCAGTATGAAACATGTCCAGTATCAAACATGTCCAGTATCAAATATGTCCAGTATCAAACATGTCCAGTATCAAACATGTCCAGTATCAAACATGTCCAGTATCAAACATGTCCAGTATGAAACATGTCCAGTATCAAACATGTCCAGTATCAAATATGTCCAGTATCAAACATGTCCAGTATCAAACATGTCCACTATGAAACATGTCCATTACAAAACATGTCCAGTATGAAACATGTCCATTATGAAACATGTCCAGTATCAAACATGTCCAGTATCAAACATGTCCAGTATCAAACATGTGCAGTATCAAACATGTCCAGTATCAAACATGTCCAGTATCAAACATGTCCAGTATCAAACATGTCCAGTATGAAACATGTCCAGTATGAAACATGTCCATTACGAAACATGTCCAGTATGAAACATGTCCAGTATCAAACATGTCCATTATGAAACATGTCCATTATAAAACATGTCCAGTATGAAACATGTGCAGTATCAAACATGTGCAGTATCAAACATGTCCAGTATCAAACATGTCCAGTATCAAACATGTCCAGTATCAAACATGTCCAGTATCAAACATGTCCAGTATCAAACATGTCCAGTATCAAACATGTCCAGTATCAAACATGTTCAGTATCAAATATGTCCAGTATCAAACATGTCCAGTATCAAACATGTCCAGTATCAAACATGTCCAGTATCAAACATGTCCAGTATCAAATATGTCCAGTATCAAACATGTCCAGTATCAAACATGTCCAGTATCAAACATGTCCAGTATGAAACATGTCCAGTATGAAACATGTCCAGTATCAAACATGTCCAGTATCAAACATGTCCAGTATCAAATATGTCCAGTATCAAACATGTCCAGTATCAAACATGTCCAGTATCAAACATGTCCAGTATGAAACATGTCCAGTATGAAACATGTCCAGTATCAAACATGTCCAGTATCAAACATGTCCAGTATGAAACATGTCCAGTATGAAACATGTCCAGTATCAAACATGTCCAGTATCAAACATGTCCAGTATGAAACATGTCCAGTATGAAACATGTCCAGTATCAAATATGTCCAGTATCAAACATGTCCAGTATCAAACATGTCCAGTATGAAACATGTCCAGTATGAAACATGTCCAGTATGAAACATGTCCAGTATGAAACATGTCCAGTATGAAACATGTCCAGTATGAAACACGTCCAGTATCAAACATGTCCAGTATCAAACATGTCCAGTATCAAATATGTCCAGTATCAAACATGTCCAGTATCAAACATGTCCAGTATCAAACATGTCCAGTATGAAACATGTCCAGTATGAAACATGTCCAGTATGAAACATGTCCAGTATCAAACATGTCCAGTATCAAACATGTCCAGTATGAAACATGTCCAGTATCAAACATGTCCAGTATCAAATATGTCCAGTA
Source organism: Cherax quadricarinatus (assembly GCF_038502225.1). Taxonomy (NCBI): domain Eukaryota; kingdom Metazoa; phylum Arthropoda; class Malacostraca; order Decapoda; family Parastacidae; genus Cherax; species Cherax quadricarinatus. Next base: position 7,782,270 of record NC_091362.1, on the reverse strand, counting down.
TCAAACATGTCCAGTATCAAACATGTCCAGTATCAAACATGTCCAGTATCAAACATGTCCAGTATGAAACATGTCCAGTATCAAACATGTCCAGTATCAAATATGTCCAGTATCAAACATGTCCAGTATCAAACATGTCCAGTATCAAACATGTCCAGTATCAAACATGTTCAGTATCAAATATGTCCAGTATCAAACATGTCCAGTATGAAACATGTCCAGTATGAAACATGTCCAGTATGAAACATGTCCATTACGAAACATGTCCAGTATGAAACATGTCCAGTATCAAACATGTCCATTATGAAACATGTCCATTATAAAACATGTCCAGTATGAAACATGTGCAGTATCAAACATGTCCAGTATCAAACATGTCCTGTATCAAACATGTCCAGTATCAAACATGTCCAGTATCAAACATGTCCAGTATCAAACATGTCCAGTATCAAACATGTCCAGTATCAAACATGTCCAGTATCAAACATGTCCAGTATCAAACATGTCCAGTATCAAACATGTCCTGTATCAAACATGTCAAGTATCAAACATGTCCAGTATCAAACATGTCCAGTATCAAACATGTTCAGTATGAAACATGTCCAGTATGAAACATGTCCAGTATCGTAAAGTAAAAGGACACAAGTGCAACTAATGTGACATTTTATTGTGGCAACGTTTCGCTCTCCAGGAGCTTTATCAAGCCATTACAAACAATACATGGACACAGAGGGTATATAAAGGCTCAGAGTGAGGTGCAATACTAGTGAGGTACCATTTAGATGTTCACTAGTGGTAGTGGTAGTAGTAGTAGTAGTAGTAGTGGTAGTGACAAAAGTAATACAATATGGTAAAGCAATTAATTCGTACATGAGTAAAAGGATATAAAAGCTATTACTTGGGTAACATAAAAATAGGTTGGACAAATATAGACTGGAAAGAAGCAGCTTGTTTCAGTGTTCAGTCTCTGTAATGTACTTTGTGTAGTATAACAGAAGAGACTATGTGATGGCAGGGTTTACTGTTTTCAGGAGGATTCTTGCTAAGACTTCGGAGATGGTGAAGCTGCCGTTGTTTTGTTTAATTGTATTTGAAACAGCGATCAGTGCTGATTCGAGGCACTTGCGTCTGCGGAAATTAGTTTCATTGATCACTAATTGGGCGTCTCTGAATTTCATGAGATGATTGGTGGAATTTCGGTGTTGTACACAGGCGTTGTTCAAGTTATCGTTCCTACATGCGTAAATGTGTTCATTGAGGCGGGTGTCGAGGTTTCTTGCTGTTTCACCTACGTAAATCTTGTCACAGCCTCCACAGGGTATAGTGTAAACATCTACCATATTGTATTACTTTTGTCACTACCACTACTACTACTACCACTACTACTACTACTACTACCACAACTAGTGAACATCGAAATGGTACCTCACTAGTATTACACCTCACTCTGAGCCTATATATACCCTCTGTGTCCATGTATTGTTTGTAATGGCTTGATAAAGCTCCTGGAGAGCGAAACGTTGCCACAATAAAATGTCACATTAGTTGCACTTGTGTCCTTTTACTTTACATATTGTCGGTAATTCTACCAACATTATTACATGTCCAGTATCAAACATGTGCAGTATCAAACATGTCCAGTATCAAACATGTCCAGTATCAAACATGTCCAGTATCAAACATGTCCTGTATCAAATATGTCCAGTATCAAACATGTCCTGTATCAAACATGTCCAGTATCAAACATGTCCAGTATCAAACATGTCCATTATGAAACATGTCCAGTATCAAACATGTCCAGTATCAAACATGTCCAGTATCAAACATGTCCAGTATCAAACATGTCCAGCATCAAACATGTCCAGTATCAAACATGTCCAGTATGAAACATGTCCAGTATGAAACATGTTCAGTATCAAACATGTCCAGTATCAAACATGTCCAGTATGAAACATGTCCAGTATCAAACATGTCCAGTATCAAACATGTCAAGTATCAAACATGTCCTGTATCAAACATGTCCAATATCAAACATGTCCAGTATGAAACATGTCCAGTATGAAACATGTCCAGTATGAAACATGTCCAGTATCAAACATGTCCAGTATCAAACATGTCCAGTATGAAACATGTCCAGTATCAAACATGTCCGGTATGAAACATGTCCAGTATCAAACATGTCCAGTATCAAACATGTCCTGTATCAAACATGTCCAGTATGAAACATGCCCAGTATGAAACATGTCCATAATGAAACATGTCCAGTATCAAACACGTCCAGTATCAAACATGTCCTGTATCAAACATGTCCAGTATCAAACATGTCCAGTATATCAAACATGTCCAGTATCAAACATGTCCAGTATGAAACATGTCCAGTATGAAACATGTCCAGTATCAAACATGTTCTGTATCAAACATGTCCAGTATGAAACATGTCCAGTATCAAACATGTCCAGCATCAAACATGTCCGGTATCAAACATGTCCAGTATGAAACATGTCCAGTATCAAACATGTCCAGTATCAAACATGTCCGGTATCAAACATGTCCAGTATCAAACATGTCCAGTATCAAACATGTTTATTATCAAACATGTCCAGTATGAAACATGTCCAGTATGAAACATGTCCAGTATCAAACATGTCCAGTATCAAACATGTCCAGTATGAAACATGTCCAGTATCAAACATGTCCAGTATGAAACATGTCCATTATGAAAAATGTCCAGTATGAAACATGTCCAGTATCAAACATGTCCTGTATCAAACATGTCCAGTATAAAACATGTCCAGTATGAAACATGTCCAGTATCAAACATGTCCAGCATCAAACATGTCCGGTATCAAACATGTCCATTATGAAACATGTCCAGTATCAAACATGTCCAGTATCAAACATGTCCTGTATCAAACATGTCCAGTAACAAACATGTCCAGTATCAAACATGTCCAGTATCAAACATGTCCTGTATCAAACATGTCCAGTAACAAACATGTCCAGTATCAAACATGTCCAGTATCAAACATGTCCTGTATCAAACATGTCCAGTAACAAACATGTCCAGTATCAAACATGTCCAGTATCAAACATGTCCTGTATCAAACATGTCCAGTAACAAACATGTCCAGTATCAAACATGTCCAGTATCAAACATGTCCAGTATCAAACATGTCCAGTATCAAACATGTCCTGTATCAAACATGTCCAGTATGAAACATGTCCAGTAACAAACATGTCCAGTATCAAACATGTCCAGTATCAAACATGTCCAGTATCAAACATGACCTGTATCAAACATGTCCAGTATCAAACATGTCCAGTACGAAACATGTCCAGTATGAAATATTTTCAGTATGAAACATGTCCAGTATCAAACATGTCCAGTATCAAACATGTTCAGTATCAAACATGTCCAGTATCAAACATGTCCAGTATCAAACATGTCCAGTATCAAACATGTCCAGTATCAAACATGTCCAGTATCAAACATGTCCAGTATCAAACATGTCCAGTATCAAACATGTCCAGTATCAAACATGTCCAGTATCAAACATGTCCAGTATCTGTTAAATCAGTTTTCCTCCCAACTTATGTAATCAACTTTTAATTCTAGGAGGATCTTTGCCTCTTCTTTATTGTGTATCGATTTTTAAGTTGTTATATCCAGGACGACAAAGAACAACTCTCACAAAAAAATTGTTACTCCTGTAACTTAATGTCCCCCACAACCTCAAAATTTAAATATATATATATATATATATATATATATATATATATATATATATATATATATATATATATATATATATATATATATTTAAAAAGGTTAACTGTTTCCTATCATTGTCGTAGAATTCATCCATTATTTGCATCACTGACTGTGATTTTGAAGACTTTAAAAAAACCTTGTATAAAAAAATATTTTGGATATCAAGCATGTGTCAGGAAATCCATTCAAAGGGAACTTTCAACGTAACTTTATAAGGATAACTAAACCATGAATTTAAACTGGATTTAGGGACTCATAATGTTGGTATTCTGGAAGAGGTGAAAGTTGGTATCCCACACAAGACTAGACACAACCTCAGCCACATTACATCTCTTGACACAGTTATCAGTGACTATTGAAAAACCGGATACACGAAGTGCAGCATCACGATATATACTTCAGTAAACGTAAGTAAAGAAGGGCTGGGGAGATCTGTTTCCTAGTTATCTTGAATGGTTTTAACATTTTCCTTTGATTCATCAAAGTAATTCAGTTAAAATTAGCCTCTTCTTAATTCCTCGAACATTGCAAGTGTAACAGTCATCATATTCTCAGTTTTCTCAATAATTTCAACTCTTCGTTTTTATTTGTATTATTTCTGGTATTCTTTCACTTAACAAATAAAAATAATCATCATTATTAATTCATCACAACGTATTCATCAACACGTACTTGCCTCTAATGAGTAAATTTATTAATTTTGATAATGCAAATTAGAATGTGAAAGAGATTTAAATCTGATACCTGATGTGACTGTTATAATCTTCAGACGACCTATGTAATATTACAATATTTTTCACTTTTTAAACTTTACATGTTCATGCATGTTCGTCAATTAATTTTTTCATTAATATATTTTATTATAGTCATTAATACCGCACTGGATATTTCTGCTGTCTTCTTTTTTTTTTTCCCTACGCATTATATTCATTTCCTCCATATAAGCTGCTCGTCACGCTTAATTAAATTCCAAAGATTCACATGAAAACATCTACATTTTATGTTTTCTGATCACCATATAAATATACTTCATAACATCTTAAATATATAGTGGTCTGTCTGTCTCCTTCTTCAGTCTACTTCATCGTCACCTTCTTCGTCCTTCAGGATGCCCAGTCTCTTAGCCATGCTCTTGACGTTACTGATAACTTCCTCTTGTACCAGGTTGAAGCTCATGGCCAGAAGTGCAATGCCAAACAGAAGGTAAATAGAACACAAGGCGATACTCAGCTCCACGTCTTCCTTCACTCCCTGGGCAGGAACGAAGTCACCAAAACCTGTAAGCGTAATTTTTTTAATAACAGTTGCATTCTCTTAACAGTTAGTTAACTGTGGTAACACAATTAAAAAAAATATACATCTTTTATGGCATTTCTTACAGTGCCAGCATGTTTCTAGGTAACATGAGGTATTGTCTGTAGTTACCCACAACTACTCTGTGGAACGAGGTCATTATTCGAAGCTTTTCAAAATATATGACAAACACGAAATCACATACATACATAAACACACACACACACACACACACACACACACACTCACAATTATTCCTATATTTTGTGATCTCAAACTTAACTTTCCAGGAGTATTAACCTACAGGTTTCCTGGCATAAGGAAGTGTGACATACATGGTTAGTTTTGATGTTACTTTCTTGTTTACGAAAGTTCTTATCTGAAGAACTCGTTAATTATGATTTACCATTACCAGTTCCTACAATCATTAAATTTATTAAACTTTGCATTGTTGATGCAAAATTTGTATTTAATGATAAGTTTTACACTTAGAAATTTGGTATGGCAATGGGAAATCCTCTTTTACCTGTGCTTAGTAATCTATACATGGATTTTTTTGAAACAAGATTGCTTAACACAATCCTCCCTAATAGAGCTAAATGGTTCAGATATGTTGATGATATTTTATGTCTTATGCCCAAGAATGTAGACATACACCATTTCCTTGGCAAATTAAATAGCTTAGCCCATTCTATAAACTTTACTGTTGAGTTTGAGGAAAATAACTCATTGCCTTTTCTAGATGTTTTAATTATTAAAATAATAATGAATTCAAATTCAAAATTTACAGAAAACCTACAAATAACTGTTCCTATATACACTATTATTCTTCCCATCAAGATATAGTTAAACTGTCTGTTTTCTCATCAATGTTTTTGAGAGCTTTACGTATTTGTAGTCCAGAGTTCATAGATGAAGAAATATCCAAAATTTATGAAATAGCCAATGATCTGAAATACCGGAGAAATGTAATTGATAAATCATTTAAAATTGCTAGAAATACTTTTTACAACCCAAAAAGGGACAACCAACCTTATTCAACTAAAAATATGTTGGTTCTCCCTTACCATGAAAACTTGGTTGATATGCCTTCTCTTCTTAAGACTTTTAATATTAAAGTTATATTTAAAAATCTTGATACAGTAAAAAAACTTTTGATAAAGAATTCCCCCCAAAATGCTGACGGATGTGTCTATAAGATTCCTTGTAAAATTTGCGATAAAGTTTATTACGGTCAAACTGGTAAAAATCTCGAACTTAGATTAAAACAACATAAATATAGCATTAGAACTGGACAAGATTCCAATGCTCTATTTATTCATGTGAGAGATTTTAACCATCCAATTGATTTTCAAAAAGGTGAGAAAGTTGTATCAAGCAAGTCCATGGTCGACACAAATATAATTGAATCTTGTTTCATAAAAAGCAGTTTTGACAATAATATGAATATTTCCTTTGGTTTATATAAATTAGATCCATTTATAATTAATAGAATTTGGGAAGAATTTAATAATACACTGGACAAATAAATAGCTTGGGGGTGAGTTTTGCAAAGGACCTATCCAAGTTGGCTCGCCGCGCGTCACGTGTTTAACCGTTGTGGGATCTGATAGTGAGGTGCTGGCCGACCCCTTATATAGCTTCCTTGGATGCTTCACTTTCATAGTTCCTTGATAATGTGAGTAGTCACGAAAGCGCTTGGAATTTCTCTATTCTTTCAGAGTGGTTGTTTTGCATATTTTGAAATCACCTGTTTACTGTGATCTTATTGCATATATATATATATATATATATATATATATATATATATATATATATATATATATATATATATATATATATATATAAATGCAACGCGGTCTTTGTTATTGTAGCAGATGTTAGACACTCCCCAGTGCGCTGCACCACCTAAATAAATGCAATAATTTGCCTTATATCTCCCAAAATAACAATTTGTACATAGGTTACTTGTATTAATAAGGGCAAAATAATGATCGATTCCACCCAGTAGTTGTGATAAATCATTACCGAGGAATTTCTGTATTAGATCACGTTTTTGAGAATAATGAACTTAGCACTTGGTAAGAGAACTTGGTAAGACAACAAACCCAGGCTCTGCCTGGGTTTGTATCTAAGTCTGCTAAGCTCTTATTAGAGATGGTCTTGCAATAATATTTGACTATAAAATTAATGATGACTGGAGGTCATTCCACCTGGTGGGACTTGCCTATTGTTGTCAGAGTGATGAAGCAGAAGTAAATGGAGTCTAAGAAGCCCCATTTCTCCCAGCTTGCAAAGAGAAAGGCTCCCCCGAAGATGTAAGCCACCACCAGCATCACTCCCAGCCAGATAGGAACTGGCCTGTCTCCAATTATATCGTCGTCGTCATCGTCCTCTTCGAACCTATCATCGTAGTCATCGTAGTAGTCTTCATCTAGACGGGAGAGACGACTTCTAGGATCAGTTGGGGGAGGTAAGTGACGAGGGTATCTTTCTGAGGAGCGAGGTGACCTAGGCATCGGGGGGGAGTCGGAGTAGCCTGTGGGAACATGTCACCAATATGAATACACACTATATTTATGCCTCGTAGGTAAATTATATCGTAAAACCAATATTTTCGGATATTCTTGGCAGTAGATGTTGATGTTACTGTCATACATAAGGTTATCTGTAAATATGTAAATGAATCTATACCCAGAAAAGCAATATAGCTATTAGTAAAGCATCATGTGAAAATTATATTGCCAAATTAGCTATAACATATATATTACAGATATAAAATTAATTTCATACATTTAGCAGGGTTACAGAAAGTATAGACAGAGCCAGACTGTATTGTGCAGTATAGATCACAGATCATGTGAGATCCACCAAGCTGCTGGCACAGAGCCAGACTGGTTAGCAACATGCAGAAAGTAGACCTGTCCACTCGCCCAAGCTGGCGGTAGACGTGAGGCTGTAGAAGTATCGTTCATAAACAGCTGTACACCAACTAGGGGACTCAAAACACACAGCATGAAGTCCTTTGAGATCATACACTGAGTTAGCTCATGGGAGTTGCAACCTTTAATATTTAAAGTTTCTTACTAAATTAGTTACAAAAGTGAAGTATCTTATATAAAAATTAAGTATATTTTAATTTCATATTGTAGCCCAAATTCTTGCCGAGGAGTTTAGACAAAGCACAGAAACTGAATCTCGGCAGTATCCCAATATATAAGCCTAGGGAGTGAGGAGGAGCGAGTCAGACCAAGGGACATTATTCATACAAGAGGCTTATAAGGTATCCTGAAGGCGGTAGGCGAATGTGATGAGCATAGGACTGACATGTGTATGTGTCCTAAACAATATTGGTTGTAGTGTGCGTGTCTGTCTAAACTAAATCCCATATATAGTAAGAAACAGTTAATATGTTACGGTAGCAAGACATAAGACCATCATTCATTAAATTATGTGACACCTAATGAATTTTGTCTTCAGTGTTCTAGTTTAAGCGAAGCGGTACACTTAATACTGAATTAAATACTCGTTGACAGGAGAAATATTTAGTCTAGTGTATTCCACGAAACTGTACAGCGATGTGGTAACAAGAGAATCGAGTAGACTGGTAGATTAAGAGTTCAGGACAAGCAAGAGTCAGGATAACCTGTCTAGTAATGTATTTGTGTAACGTTTGAAAAGTATTTTTTTTTTAGCTCTGAGCCCGAACCGGGTCCAGGGTTCTTTGTTGTTTGTTCGCCAGGCTGTTGCTGCTGCTGCTGCTGCAGCAGCAGCAGCAGTAAGTCGGCCGCCTCCAACCGAGGCAGGGTGACCCAAAAAGAAAGAAAATCCCTAAAAAGAAAATACTTTCATCATCATTCAACACTTTTACCTCACACATAATCACTGTTTTCGCAGAGGTGCCCAGAATACAACAGTTTAGAAGCATACGCGTGTAAAGATACACAACATATCCCTCCAAACTGCTAATATCCCAAACCCCTCCTTTAGAGTGCAGGCATTGTACTTTCCATTCCCAGGACTCAAGTCCGGCTATATAAAAATAACCGGTTTCCCTGAATCCCTTCATTAAATATTACCCTGCTCACACTCCAACAGATCGTCAGGTCCCGAATACCATTCGTCTCCATTCACTCCTATCGAACACGCTCACGCACGCCTTCTGGAAGTCCTAGCCCTTCGCTCACAAAACCTCCCTTACCCCTTCCTTCCAACCTTTTCGAGGACGACCCCTACCCCACCTTCCTTCCCCTACAGATTTAATGCTCTCCATGTCATTCTACTTTGATCCAGTCTCTCTAAATGACCAAACTACCTCAACAACCCCTCTTCAGCCCTCTGACTAATACTTTTATTAACTCCACACCTTCTCCTAATTTCCACAATCCGAATTTTCTGCATAATATTTACACCATACATTGCCCTTAGACAGGACATCTCCACTGCCTCCAACCGCTTCCTCGCTGCTGCATTCACAACCCAAACTTCACACCCATATAAGAGTGTTGGTACTACTATACTTTCATACATTCTCTTCTTTGCCTACATAGATAACGTTTTTTGTCTCCACATATACCTCAACGCACCACTCACCTTTTTTTCCTCATCAACTCTATTATTAACCTCATCTTTCATAAATCCATCCGCCGACACGTCAACTCCCAAGTATCTGAAAACATTCACTTCTTCCATACTCCTCCTCCCCAATTTGATATCCAATTTTTCTTTATCTAAATCATTTGATACCCTCATCACCTTACTCTTTTCTATGTTCACTTTCAACTTTCTACCTTTACACACACTCCCAAACTCATCCACTAACCTTTGCAATTTTTTTTAGAATCTCCCATAAGCACAGTATCATCAGCAAAAAGCAACTGTGTCAATTTCCATTTTGAATTTGATTCCCCATAATTTAATCCCACCCCTCTCCCGAACACCCTAGCATTTACTTCTTTTACAACCCCATCTATAAATATATTAAACAACCATGGTAACATTACACATCCCTGTTTAAGACCTACTTTTACCGGGAAGTAGTCTCCCTCTCTTCTACACACCCTAACCTGAGCCTCACTGTCCTCATAAAAACTCTTTACAGCATTTAGTAACTTACCACCTATTCCATATACTTGCAACATCTGCCACATTGCTCCCCTATCCACTCTATCATATGCCTTTTCTAAATCCATAAATGCAATAAAAACTTCCCTACCTTTATCTAAATACTGCTCACATACATGCTGCAATGTAAACACCTGATCTACACATCCCCTACCCACTCTGAAACCTCCTTGCTCATCCGCAATCCTACATTCTGTCTTACCTCTAATTCTTTCAATTATAACCCTACCGTACACTTTTCCTGGTATACTCAGTAAACTTATTCCTCTATAATTTTTATAATCTCTTTTGTCCACCTTCCCTTCATATAAAGGAACTATACATGCTCTCTGCCAATCCCTAGGCACCTTCCCCTCTTTCATACATTTATTAAACAAAAATACCAACCACTCCAACACTATATCCCCCCCTGCTTTTAACATTTCTGTCATGATCCCGTCAGTTCCAGCTGCTTTACCCACTTTCATTCTACGTAATGCCTCATGCACCTCTCCCACACTCACATCCTGTTCTTCTTCACTCCTAAAAGATGGTATACCTCCCTGGCCAGTGCATGAAATTACCGCCTCCCTTTCTTCGTCGACATTTAAAAGTTCCTCAAAATATTCTCGCCATCTACCCAAAACCTCCATCTCCCCATCTACTAATTCCCCTACTCTGTTTTTAACTGACAAATCCATTCATTCTCTAGGCTTTCTTAACTTGTTTATCTCCAATTTTTTTTCTTATTTTTATTTAAATTTCTTGACAGTGCCTCTCCCACTCTATCATCTGCTCTCCTTTTGCACTCTCTCACCACTCTCTTCACCTTTCTTTTACTCTCCATATACTCTTCTTGTAACACTTCTGCTTTGTAAAACCTCTCATAAGCTAACTTTTTCTCTTTTATCACACCCTTTGCTTCATCATTCCACCAATCACTCCTCTTTCCTCCTGCCCCCACCCTCCTATAACCACAAACTTCTGCCTCACATTCTAATACTGCATTTTTAAAACTATTCCAACCCTCTTCAACCCCCCCACTACTCATACCTGCACCAGTCCACCTTTCTGCCAATAGTTGCTTATATTTCACCCGAACTTCCTCCTCCTTTAGTTTAAACACTTTCACCTCCCTCTTACTTGTTGTTGCCATTTTCCTCTTTTCCCATCTACCTCTTACTCTAATTGTAGCTACAACTAGATAATGATCCGATATATCAGTTGCCCCTCTATATAATCCTGGAGCATACCCATCAACCTTTTATCCACAAATACATAATAGCTAAATTCAAATCCAAATACCTACAAAAACCTCTCACATTGATAAACATCTACAGAGTTCCACAATCAAACATTAGCCAATTTAGTCAAAACCTAGGAAGTATGATAACTGATGCACGCATGAACAAAGATCACTTACTACTCTCAGGTGACTTCAATATAAATCTCCTGCAAGACCAGGACCCACACGTTACTGAATTCACAAACACAATGAGTAACTGCATGTTGCTACCAACAGTAACAAAACCTACAAGAGTTACAGAGACTAGTGTTTCCCTACTTGACCACATCTGGACCAACACCATATCCCCTTTAAAATCAGGCATAATTACAGATAATACCACAGACCACTACCCTACTTTCCTCATAACAACTCTTGGTAAAATACCCCAAGACACTACTAAAGTCACCTTCAGACTTCACAATGAGGCAACCATTAATAACTTCACAACAGCAGTAACAAACATTGACTGGCACACTGAGCTAGAAATCTATACAGATATTAACGAATGTTTTAATAATTTTCTAAAAAAGACCCAATACCTTTATAACAAGCACTGCCTTAAAAAAACTAAACAGATGACAGCTAAGAGACTGAACAGTCCCTGGCTAACACCCAGTATTCTCAAATCCATAAATACAAAACACCGATATGAAAAACAGTACAGAATAGGTCACATAACCAGAGACCAAACAAAACGTTACTCGTCAGTCCTAACCAGCCTGATAAGAAGGGCAAAAAAATTGTATTATGAGAACAGATTATCCAACTTACGAGGTGATATAAAAAAGACCTGGAAGACCCTATCAGAAATTCTGGGAACAAAAAAGATATCATGACATATCGAAATAAAATTAGCAAAATCAGATGAACCCCAACTCCCACCAACAGAAACAGCAAACAGACTCAATGATTTCTTCTCCACTATAGGTCAAAACCTTGCCAATAAAATCCCAAGCTCAGATACCCCACCAAATGACTACCTCACTGGCAACTACCCGAACACACTGTTCCTAGCTCCGACTAACCCATACGAAGTCTCCCTTATTATCAACGCACTCAAAAACAAGGCAGGAGATTTGAATACCTTACCACCCTTTATATACAAAAAAGCGTCACAAGTACTATCACCAATCATTGCAACACTCTTTAACAAATCCATTGAATCCTCCACCTTCCCTACAGTTCTCAAAATAGCAAGGGTCACCCCGATCCATAAAGGAGGAGACCAAACAGAGTTGAATAACTATAGGCCAATATCCAATTTACACTCTCTCTCAAAAATCTTCGAAAAATTAATTCATAAACGAATCTACTCCTACCTCATCTCCCAAAACATTCTCAACCCCTGCCAATTTGGATTCAGGCCTAATAAAAATACTAATGATGCTATTATACACATGCTAGAACATATATACACTGCAATAGAGAAAAAAGAAGTCCCACTGGGGATCTTCATTGACTTACGTAAAGCTTTTGATACAGTTGACCATGACTTGCTCCACGTAAAATTGTCACACTATGGTATTAGAGGGCACTCCCTCAACTACCTCAAGTCTTGGAAATAAATGGTATAAAATACCGACACAATGGTAATATAAACACAAATGCAGTATAATGTGATCCTTTATTGACTACGTTTCGCCCACACAGTGGGCGATTTCATCGACCTTGTTGAACTATGTGTTGGCTTTACGTGTTTCTCTTTCGAAAATCACCTCTTTCAGCAGACTTTTGGACTACCCATGGGTTCGCCACTCAGTGCAGTCCTGGCGAACCTATACATGGAACATCTAGAAGCCGAACGTTTCTCCACCATTATTCCTTCGTCTGTCACCTGGCTCCGTTATGTTGACATTCTCCTCATAACTCCTAAACGCTTCAACGTTCAAGCTCTCCAAGACAAGCTCAACCAGGTCGAGCCTTCAATCCAGTTCACACTTGAAGAAGAAGTCGACAACACTCTTCCTTTCCTTGATGTCCTGCTCTGCAAAGCTGACCACGAACTTCGTTTTAAAGTCTATCGAAAACCCACCAACCAAAACGATCTTCTCCACTTCTACTCTCACCACGACACCAAAACCAAACGTGGTGTAATTATAGGCTTCTTCCTGCGTGCACTCAGAATCTGCAGCAACGAGTTCCTTGAGGAAGAATGCACTATAATTGAACAAATATTTTCTAAACTCCACTATCCTCATCACTTCATCAGAGACTGCAGACGGCGAGCATTAAACATCTTCAACACACCCAGAGAAGACACTGCCGAGAAGAGATACATAGTCCTTCCCACCAACTCCATTGCCAAACATGTTTCCAACATCTTTGCCAAAACATCATTCCAAGTATCTACCTCCACAACCACGACCATCAAGGACATCACCAGTAGTAAGCAGGACAAGCCTCCATCCTCTGCAGGGGTATACATAATCCCTTGTAATGACTGCAACAAGTTATACGTGGGCGAAACATCAAGGGACCTCCAAACACGTATTTCAGAACACCAATACGCAAGCAGGTCTGACGACACAAGGAATGCCTGCGTACAACACCGTAATTCACACAACCACTTGATAAACTACAGAAACTCAAGACTTATCGCCACAGAAGACAACACTCAATACCGAAGAATCCTGGAATCATCACTTATTTCTATATCCGACAACTTCAACCAGAATAGTGGCTTCTATAACATAGCTGAACCACTTGCCAAGAAACTTCTTCATCGCTATCCCACATAAGAACACTGTAGAAGGTCTGCTCACAAACTTATCCAATCTCCTTTCCAAGCTACCCAAGTTTTTAGACTCTACAACCCCACTCGGTACATCATCAGATGCAGCATTCTTCACCTGACCTCAGCCGGACTATAAATACTCGCGTTCCTTCCACCCCAGGTAGTTCTGTTTGTGACTTGAAAAAGCCCACTGTGTGGGCGAAACGTAGTCAATAAAGGATCACATTATACTGCATTTGCGTTTATATTACCTCAAGTCTTACCTCAGCAACAGAAGCCAATATGTGTACGCAAATGGGGCAAGCTCTTCCGCACAACCAATTACAGTTGGTGTCCCACAGGGAAGTGTCCTTGGCCCTCTTCTCTTTCTCCTATACATAAATGACCTACACTACATACGTCTTCTCTCACCCGAGCCCAGTCACGCTAGCCAATACTGTAAACACCGAATTACAGAAAATATCTACCTGGATGAGGACTAACAAACTTACACTAAACATTGACAAAACCTACTTCATTCAGTTTGGTAACAGAGCTACAGATGTACCTCTTAACATAACAATAAACGGATCACCTATCACAAAGCTAACAGAGGGAAAATTCTTAGGAATCCACCTCGATAATAGACTCAAATTTCATACACATATACAACAAATTTCTAAGAAAATTTCCAAGTCTGTAGGCATACTATCGAAGATACGGTACTATGTTCCACAGTCAGCCCTCCTGGCCCTTTATCACTCTCTTATTCACCCCTATCTCACCTATGGAATTTGTGCATGGGGCTCAACAACAATTAACCATCTCAGACCACTAATTACCCACCAAAAGGCTGCAGTTAGAATGATAACAAATTCTCACTACAGACAACACACTCCACCAATATTCAAAACATTCAGCCTACTCACCATACAAAACATCCATACTTACTATTGCACCTATTACATACATAGAACACTTAACTCTGATATTAACTCTCCCCTCAAACATCTCCTTGCCAACCTCAACAGAACACATGACCATAACACAAGGCACAGATCACTCTTTGATGTTCCTCGTGTCCATCTCACGCTATGCAAAAACTCAATGCACATAAAAGGCCCTAAAATCTGGAATTCATTACCTGTAAATATAAAAGAAACACTACCTGTTTATAAATTCAAGTCTCTTCTCAAAGATTACTTACTCACTCAAAACCAAATAAATACTGAATAACTGAACCTTATAAATTGTATATCCTATATGTTACTCACAATTATATCACACAAATGTTAAACCTAGGACCCAATCTAACTTTATTACTTTTTTAAATACACTATCTAACAGAATACTCCATTCTACTGAATGTACAGCAATGCATGCAACCATATGACCTGTCTTTGTAATACTCACTTGTGCTTTATAGTTATCTGTTTACAATAATGTTTTATCACTGATTTCATCATTGCTTAGTTAATCTTAAGTTAATTTTAAGCCAGCCCGTAATGCTATGCATATAAGTGGCTTTGGCATGCTGCTCTTACCTGTATTTTTTGTACCTCTGTATGTATGCTTAAATTACTAAATAAATAAATAAATAAATAAATAAGAAACTACTTTCATTACATGCTACATCATACCTTGTATATTTATTTATCCTCTTTTTCATAAAATATGTATTACTTATTACCAAACCTCTTTCTACACATACTTCAATTAAAGGCTCCCCATTTTCATTTACCCTTGGCACCCCAAATTTACCTACTACTCCCTCCACAACATTTTTGCCCATTTTAGCATTGAAATCCTCAAACACCATTATGTATATATATATATATATATATATATATATATATATATATATATATATATATATATATATATATATATAAATTTATATTAATGAAGATTAGTCTTTTTTCACAGGATGAACCACATTTAATATCAATGTATAATGTAATATATATGATTGTTAGATAATATATATCATGTGAGTCTTCACACTTAAATAGCGAAAATATTGATCCTCGGATCAATATTTTAGACAGAGTAAATAAGGTCAGATTCGTGACCAGTACATCATGGCTCAGGGGCGGCTCACGCTTAAAAAAAATAGTTTAACCATCTGACAACATTTTGGTGTAAGTTCCATGTTTGTACGATGTTTTTATAGCGAAATAAAGTCACTACAACATTTCTTGTGGTGATACAACAAATAATATGCTTGAATTTTGAAGTGAATTTTCAAAGCATTTTACCGATTGTTTATTTTTTTTTGTATTATTCTTTCTAATATATTAAAATCACTATTTAGCATGGATACAAAGTGGGAGGTGCCATGACAAAGATAGAAACGCTGCTGGAAAGGTTTATTAGAAGTGATGAGTCGCCATGACGCAAGAACGACCCGCTCACTGCACTCTAAAATGTTTTATAATTGCGCTGTTAATGACAATTTTGTTTATCTACCCATCACACTTATTCCAAAATGATATAAGACACGAGGTAAATAACACAGAAGAATGATAAAGACGCTCAAATGAATTAAAAATGACAAATTATACAGAGCGAAGAAAGCCTTGTGTATATTGCAGTATAGCACGATACACAAATAACCCGCACATAAAAGACAGAAGCTTACGACGACGTTTCGGTCCGACTTGGACCATTGACAAAGTCACACTGCGGGTTATTTGTGTATCGTTCCAGTCACGGTATTGTGCCTTTTTGTTATTTAAGTATAGCACGAGATTGTAATGTTACGTTCTCTCTGGTCTCCTGACATTAAAGAAAACTATGTAACTCTGGGGTTACTATATAAGATAACTTTTATCGTGTACAGAGACTCCAAAATAGCCCGAGTGTCTCGATCACCCCCCCCCCTCCCCAGGTAATCACCTTCGCTCGCATTTCTTGGATTATCTGAGAAGTTATTGAAATATCCGTTGTCAATGCACTATTAATAATGAACGGATTGAAAGGATTTTCACACCATACATAAAATAATGAATGTTTTACGAGCTGTTGAAAAGATTTTCGAAATATCCCCAGTATTTTTTTTATTTTTGTGGGGGTAAAGACAGATATTTTGCTAAATGTCAGAAACTTTCCAACTGTATTTTTTCTTTGGGGGGGGGGGATGAAGATAACGTATATTACAGCATTTCTTTCCATGATAAAATTGAATTAGCATTGTTGTATTAGTAGTAAGTGCCCAAAAAATTTTTGAGTGCCAGTATGTGCCAACAGGCTGCCAAATTTAAATTTCAGTAATTTTTTTTTATTTGTTTGTTAACCGATCTTATTGAAACTTTGTCATAATAGCTTAAATGTACGCTTCTTAAAGTAGACCAAAAATGAACGAAATCGGACCAAAAATAAAAAATGGTGAAGTCGTCCCAACCAATTAGTCAGAAGCAACTTGTCTTCTGTACCAAATAAATATAAATATTGTAAATTAATGTTATCATGATGAGTTAAACACATATATACACACATGAAGGTATATTTCTCTCTGAGAGTTTATTATATCTCTGCTTTAGGGATTAAAGTATTTTTGTCTGGTGGTGAGAAGGTTACGTGCAGAGTTAATAACACTAGTGTGGTTGATGCTTTATATATCCCATTAACCAGCCAACCAGGTTATGCGCTAAATTCGAAAGGGTCTTACAGCAAATAAATATTGGAAAAGAAGTTTTTGTAACATCTAACCTACGGTTATCTAACCTATCCTCACTCAAAATTTTATAGTTACGTTAGGCTGGGTTAGGTTAGGTTAGGCTGGGTTAGGTTAGGTTAGGCTGGGTTAGGTTAGGTTAGGCTGGGTTAGGTTAGGTTAGGTTAGGTTAGGCTGAGTTAGGGTAGGTTACGTTATGCTGGGTTAGATTAGGTTAGGTTAGCCTGGGTTAGGTTAGGCTGGTTAGGTTAGATTAGGCTGAGTTAGGGTAGGTTAGGTTAGGCTGGGTTAGGGTAGGTTACGTTATGCTGGGTTAGATTAGGTTAGGTTAGCCTGGGTTAGGTTAGGCTGAGTTAGGTTAGGGTAGGTCAGGCTGAGTTAGGTTAGTTTAGGTTAGGCTTGGTTAGGTTAGGTTAAGCTGGGTTAGGTTAGGCTGGGTTAGGTTAAGCTGGGTTAGGGTAGGCTGGGTTAGGGTAGGCTGGGTTAGGTTAGGTTAGGTTAGGTTAGGTTAGGTTAGGTTAGGTTAGGTTAGGTTAGGTTAGGTTAGGCTGGGTTAAGTTAGGTTAGGCTGGGTTGGGTTACATAATTAAAATTGGTAATTAAATAAAAAGTTCAGTTTGATAAAAATATATAAGATGACACAACATAACTTACTGAAAATAAAAGAAATTAAGTAATAAAAGAAAGTGAACTTTCTGAACGTTATGAAAATTATGTTCCAGGGAAAAATGTAATGAATATGTAATGTTGTAGCCATAGTTGGTATAGTGACTAATTGTTATAGCCATAGTTGATATAGTGACTTATTGTTGTAGCCATAGTTGGTATAGTGACTTATTGTTGTAGCCATAGTTGGTATAGTGACTTATTGTTGTAGCCATAGTTGGTATAGTGACTTATTGTTGTAGCCATAGTTGGTATAGTGACTTATTGTTGTAGCCATAGTTGGTATAGTGACTTATTGTTGTAGCCATAGTTGGTATAGTGACTTATTGTTGTAGCCATAGTTAGTATAGTGACTTATTGTTGTAGCCATAGTTGGTATAGTGACTAATTGTTATAGCCATAGTTGGTATAGTGACTAATTGTTATAGCCATAGTTGGTATAGTGACTAATTGTTATAGCCATAGTTGGTATAGTGACTTATTGTTGTAGCCATAGTTGGTATAGTGACTTATTGTTGTAGCCATAGTTGGTATAGTGACTTATTGTTGTAGCCATAGTTGGTATAGTGACTTATTGTTGTAGCCATAGTTAGTATAGTGACTTATTGTTGTAGCCATAGTTGGTATAGTGACTTATTGTTGTAGCCATAGTTAGTATAGTGACTTATTGTTGTAGCCATAGTTGGTATAGTGACTTATTGTTGTAGCCATAGTTGGTATAGTGAATTATTGTTGTAGCCATAGTTAGTATAGTGACTTATTGTTGTAGCCATAGTTGGTATAGTGACTTATTGTTGTAGCCATAGTTGGTATAGTGACTTATTGTTGTAGCCATAGTTGGTATAGTGACTTATTGTTGTAGCCATAGTTGGTATAGTGACTTATTGTTGTAGCCATAGTTGATATAGTGACTTATTGTTGTAGCCATAGTTGGTATAGTGACTTATTGTTGTAGCCATAGTTGATATAGTGACTTATTGTTGTAGCCATAGTTGGTATAGTGACTTATTGTTGTAGCCATAGTTGATATAGTGACTTATTGTTGTAGCCATAGTTGGTATAGTGACTTATTGTTGTAGCCATAGTTGGTATAGTGACTTATTGTTGTAGCCATAGTTGGTATAGTGACTTATTGTTGTAGCCATAGTTAGTATAGTGACTTATTGTAGTCACTGTATAGTGACTTACTGCTATAGTCATAGTATATGGCTTATTGTTTTAGTGGGTCACATTACAGTGACAGCTGGGCTGGAACACATGAGTGACAACTAGGTATGAACAGCATGCAAGTGACAACTATTCTAAAAATCTCTGGCCCACCTCACAGGTCCACTTCCATTGACAGGCCCGCTCACATGTGGCCATGTGTCTACCTGCTGCAGCTCTCAACATCTTCCACTCACTCCGGTGAAAAAGTCTCCATCTTAAAGCACCTTTATTAGTTTGATAAAGCCTATTGTGCAGGCGAAAAGTTTTTCAGTAATGATTGCGTGATGTTGCACATGCAACTTGAAGTCATCAACTTGTTGGTATTATATCTCTGCTCTGATAATAAGTATCTTTATCTGTGCCTCGTAGGTATAACATAGTTTGAACTGCTTATAGCTAAGACTGTGGCCAAAGTCGGATTAAGATTTTGTAGGTCCCTAAGCTGCAGGTACTGTCAGGTCCCTGGGCTGCAGGTACTGTCAGGTCCATGGGCTGCAGGTACTGTGAGGTCCCTGGGATGCAGGTACTGTCAGGTCCCTGGGCTGCAGGTACTGTCAGGCCCCTGGGCTGCAGGTACTGTCAGGTCCCTGGACTGCAGGTACTGTGAGGCCCCTGGGCTGCAGGTACTGTGAGGTCCCTGGGCTGCAGGTATTGTCAGGTCCCTAGGCTGCAGGTACTGTCAGGTCCCTGGGCCCCAGGTACTGTTAGGTCCCTGGGCTGCAGGCACTGTCAGGTCACTGGGCTGCAGGTACTGTGAGGCCCCTGGGCTGCAGGTACTGTCAGGTCCCTGGGCTGCAGGTACTGTGAGATCCCTGGACTGCAGGTACTGTGAGGTCCCTGGGTTGCAGGTACTGTCAGGCCCCTGGGTTGCAGGTACTGTCAGGTCCCTGGGCTGCAGGTACTGTCAGGTCCCTGGGCTGCAGGTACTGTCAGGTCCCTGGGCTGCAGGTACTGTCAGGTCCCTGAACTGCAGGTACTGTGAGGCCCCTGGGCTGCAGGTACTGTCAGGTCCCTGGGCTGCAGTTACTGTCAGGTCCCTGGGCTGCAGGTACTGTCAGGTCCCTGGGCTGCAGGTACTGTCAGGACCCTGGGCTGCAGGTACTGTCAGGTCCCTGGGCTGCAGGTACTGTCAGGTCCCTGGGCTGCAGGTACTGCCAGGTCCCTGGGCTGCAGGTACTGTCAGGTCCCTGGGCTGCAGGTACTGTCAGGTCCCTGGGCTGCAGGTACTGTGAGGCCCCTGGGCTGCAGGTACTGTCAGGTCCCTGGGCTGCAGGTACTGTCAGGTCCCTGGGCTGCAGGTACTGTCAGGTCCCTGGGCTGCAGGTACTGTGAGGTCCCTGGGCTGCAGGTACTGTCAGGCCTCTGGGCTGCAGGTACTGTGAGGTCCCTGGGCTGCAGGTACTGTCAGGTCACTGCGTTGCAGGTACTGTCAGGCTCCTGGACTGCAGGTACTGTCAGGTCCCTGGGCTGCAGGTACTGTCAGGTCCCTGGGCTGCAGGTACTGTCAGGTCCCTGAGCTGCAGGTACTGCCAGGCCCCTGGACTGCAGGTACTGTGAGGCCCCTGGGCTGCAGGTACTGTCAGGTCCCTGGGCTGCAGTTACTGTGAGGTCCCTGGGCTGCAGGTACTGTCATGTCCCTGGGCTGCAGGTACTGTCAGGTCCCTGGGCTGCAGGTACTGCCAGGTCCCTGTGCTGCAGGTACTGTCAGTGTCAGCATAGTTGCTGATCCCTGTATTCCCAGTATTATATAGCATAGCATATTAGTATCATCCCTGTGCTTTAGACACGAGATCCCTCGTAGGCCTTTGGCTTGGTGTGACGTCATAGGGATACACATGGGCAGTGATCCCCCTGTCCCGTCCTCACTCGGCGGCAGACCTACAGAACGTGAACAGGCTTGGCACCGGGCTCCATCTCTCATCTCAGTCTGACAATATATTTACCATCCTACAAGTGTGTCTACTTTCAACCTACGATATCTCCATTCAAGAACCCCTTACCCCCAGTACTCGAGCAAGCCACATGACTAGTCTTCATCGCTTGTGATTCAAGTTCCAAGCATTCTGAGTGCTCCTTGTCATCCTTGTGGTGTTGTAGTATTTCGTGGGTTTCTTCTAAGCCAGCCGGCTTAGAATTATCTTCGCGGCAGTGTGGGTTTTCTCAGTGAGGCTTACGACGTTCAACCCATAAGCCCAACCACTCACGATCACGTGTGTCGCACCATTGCCGGTCTCAGACGCCTTGCTCAGCCATTACCCACAAACCCAACTAAAGTCGGCCATTACAACTCATCTACCTCATCAGTGTTTTGGTGCACTGCTAAGGGTTGTAGCACCATATTTTAAGGACCACATAGGGGGTCAAGAGCTAGAGTGTGTTCGCGCCATCTTTATAAAGCCTCCTGTGTGTTGTCTCTCGCCGATTTAAGCGCAATTCTACGATCATCTGTGCAGAGGACAGCAGCAAGACGATATAAACAATCCATCAGTCTCATTTTTCAAGTGTTACAGCGATAATATTTTTTTTTAGAGACATTTGCGAGTGTTGAGACATTTCTTTTGTGTTCCCAGTGAATTTTTCTCTTAGTGACATTCAGTGACTCTTGATCAGACTCAGTGTTTATCATGTACTGATTGCATTAATTTCTTTTAATCTCCTTAATTCAGTGTTAATTTTCGTGTATTATTTTATATCTGTTGTGTTGTGTATCTTTTTATACACTTGAAGTAAGTACTTAGTGTTTCCTTTGTTGTGTGTGCAACATATGAGCAATATAGAACTTGTGTTTAAACTTCAGAATTCCAGTGAATTAATTCAGTAATTTTTCACCTCATATTCTGCATCACAACTCAGTGTTGTCTGTTATTTTTTTCTTCCCAGCATTTGTGTAATTTTATTATTTTTGTTCCCTGTGTGTTGAACATTCTTGTGTTCATATTCTTTCCATTTAGCCAGTGTTTAATTTGTCTTATTTCCACAGACAATAGTGCCATTTTTTAAAAGACCCAGCAAGAGCTCATATTTACAAAATTTTTCACACATCGTTTCATTGCAAGAAAATTCTAGTATTGTGTTTATGTTGATGTGTTCTGCATCACTGTAAGTGTTCAACCCTCTGTTTTGTTATGTATTTTTTGCATCTATTATTTTTTTTCATGTTTTATTGAACAAATTCACTCTTAGTGCAATTTTTAAATTCTCCTTCTAAAGTAAATTGTTCTTTTGCTTGTTGTTTAAGTGCAGTTAAGAGTTAAAGTGTTCATTCCTTGATATATTTCTTTTCTTGTGTGTTATAATTTTTATTATTGCACATACTCATTTTGCAATAATTCTTGTGCAAATATTGTGTTGCTATTAAAGTTTTTCTTGCAGAAAATTTTATGCAGTGTTGTGCAATACAGTTTATTACAGTGCAGTTTCTTATGCTCTGTTCTGTGCATAGTATTTTATTCTGTCTGTCATTTTAATTTTTAATTTCAGTGAATTGTGTGTTTGTTTTAATTTTTGCACAAGTTTATTGAGTCCATTTTATCATTTTATTGTGTATTTCCTTGTTGCATTGAAAGTAAAGACAACTCACTGTGCCATTTATTCAATTTAAAGTAAAAGTTGAGCATATTAGATTTGAGCAAAGTACAAGTTCTCTTGATTTTCAGTGTTTGTTAAGTTGCATATTATTCTTGTGTGAGTTCTTTGCTTACTGTGTAACTTGTCAATTTTTAATTACTTATGCAGAATAGTTAAGCATTTTTTTTTCCATTTAAGCTTATTGTGTCATTCTCTCCATTTTTCTTGACTTATGCCCTTCAGTATTTTCACTGAGAAGATGTCCCAGTCACTTTTGAACTTTCACTTAGTGTATCATTCCAGTCAAAGTCAATATGAATCAGTCCACAGTACCAACATTCCCTTACTGACTGAAAGACAATACCTAGCCCTTGAGCAATGTGTTTGTTCTCACAGCTTGTATCTGAGATTTGTTAAAGTGCTGCGAAATGTGAAGTTCAGATTAAGTTCTTATAGATCCGTGAATTACTTATTAACGTAGCCGAGCGGTCAGGCACTAGTAATTCTGTCATTCCCGTCTGTGTTCCACCTATACCTTCAGACTTGCAGGATAGTGTTCCGTTGCCTCAAGTGTCCGGGGACACTCAGACTGCCTTGAGTGCACAGCCTATCCCTGCAATGACTGCTAGTTCGAGTAGTAGTTTCTCCACAGGGGATGCCTTGTCAGAAAACGATTACTTGCAACTAGTAATGCCATCTCTTGTTGATGTGACATGCTGTCTGCAGAAAGACGTCTCTGTTACAGCTAGTGTTCTCACTAGAGTGTCTGTTGTTGTTCCTAATGTTCCAGATGGTGATCCCATCCTAGTTGACAGTAATCAGTGCATTGTAAGAAGTTATTTCTCGAATAACTTTCACATGTTAACGTTTGTAAGTGTAGTTTCTTTATAGCTGATACCTCGTATCACTGTGTGCGACTCAGATTGAATATCAGCATTGTTCACCGTGTTCATTTCTTTTCTCCTGTGTTTGCAGTTTGAGATAGTAGATTCGTTCTCCCTTGCTCATATTGCGTGTTATAGCGTTAATTTTTTCAACCGGGGGGAGTCATCCACTCCACCGAGTTTGTTCTTTCCTCCAGTAAGGAAGAACTGTTACCTTTATTCCAGAACAAACAGCCTACTGGAAGGTTAGCCAGATGGACCTTGACTATCCAAGAGTTCAATCCCACTTTTGAAAATTTACCTGGCAAGTCGAATGTAGTCGCAGATGCTTTATCGCGACACGTTAGTGTAGTTACTGCAGATCCTCCATTTACTGTCGAGGTTGTCAGAAATTCCCAAAGAACCGATCCCTTGTGTTCTGGTGTGATTCGATTCCTGCTCCAGGAAGAGCTTATTCTTACTGTGAAGCCACCAGCACCCATTAGTGACTTTGTAATGAGTCAGGAATTACTGTATCGAACAGCCGAGTTGGGTACTCCAAGCAGAAGAGTTTACCAGTTAGTAATTCCACAGTCACTAGTGAACGTAGCTCTACAGCTAGTTCATGATGCACCAGGTGTTGCACACCCTGGTATGGATCGTTCTGTGAAACAAGCCAGAATGAAATACTTTTGGCCACGTATGGCAACTGACATTTCCGAGTATGTTAAGAAATGTAGTGTCTGTATGCAGCATAAAGGAAATGTCAATGGTCCTAACCCAATCCAAGTGTACCCAACCACTAGCGAACCGTGGGAAAGAGTTGCCCTTGATTTGTTAACTAATTTTAAATGTTCCCTCCAAGGCAACAAACATCTGTGTGTTATGGTAGACCATTTCACCAGATATTGTGAGCTAGTTCCTATTGCAGATAAGACTGCAGAGACAGTAGCTAAAGCGTTTAAAGAACGCATTATCTGCAGGCATACCACCCCAAAGTCCTTAGTAACAGATAATGGAGGTGAATTCTGTAATGAGATTCTTGAAAATTTGTGTACTTTATACAAGATCTCTAAATCCACCATTGTTCCTCATCATCCTGCCAGCAATGGGTTAGCCGAAAGAACAAATAAGAAAGTACTTGATGTTCTGAGAGCCACTATCAACCCCAATAGTGAAACTTGGGATGAAGTTATACCAGATGTCCAGTGTGCCATAAATTCTGCTTACAATGCTTCCATAGGTGATACTCCACATTATGCATTGTATGGTGTAGACAAGCGTTTACCCTATGAGTTGTTATATTCTACTCCGAAACCTAATTACAACCCTGATGATTTCGTAGCAACTCGTACCAGCTTAGCTCAAAGTGTTTTTAGAAGAATCCGTGAAACACTTCATAAATCAACAGCAGAATTTACAAGAGTCGCAAACACTCGAGCAAAGCCATCTAAAATCAAAGTAGGTTCGAGAGTTATGCTGATTAACTTTAACAAAACGTCTGCAATGCCAAAGCTTGATCAAAAGTTTGTCGGACCTTATCGAGTAGTTGAACATATCACTGGAAATAAGTATAAGGTTAGAGAAATTAGTACTGGCAAATACAAAGAATCGCATTTAGATCATATGAAATTAGTATGCGATGTTGAGGATATTGCTACCCAGACTAATGAGACAGACTCTGACAATCCTCCTGATCCTGTACTCTCTACCTCAGATACTCAGTCAGATACTCAACCTGAATGTCGTTACTCCTTGCGTACTCGACAAGTAATGAGAAACCCGCAAGTATCTTTTGTAGATATTCCTTCAGATCTCTCTCAGTCAAGGCATGTGTTAGCCATTGCAGAGGAATTCGACCCTCCCAGAGATGATAACCATTCTGCATACGTAAACCTTACCCTCGCAGAATTGGGTTTAAATGTACATAGTCTGTATAATTAGATGTCCGAGATGAATGAATTTGTCAATTGTGTGTTTTATTATTAGCTGATCAGTTTGTCAGAAATTTTCGTGTTCACGTTCCCTCCGTATTCTGAGAATTAACAGTCTAGATTTGAGTGCACCGAATCTGCCTTTCTGTTAAACACTTCTTTGTATATAATTATTCTTCCTCAGAATCCGTAGAGTGCATGAATACGGATCGATCGATCAATTCCATCCATATTGTATAATGATTTGTTCTTATAGTTTGTAATGATTACGTTAACACCCATTACGTCAAAATCATGTTGTACCATCCATTAGTTCTAAGTTATATATGAATTTGTTATTGTATAGAATCAGCCCAGATCCGCCTGCCTGTTCAGCCTATAGTATAGTAGTGTATGTCGGGACGACATACGTAACATGACCGAGCTGTCAGCATAGTTGCTGATCCCTGTATTCCCAGTATTATATAGCATAGCATATTAGTATCATCCCTGTGCTTTAGACACGAGATCCCTCGTAGGCCTTTGGCTTGGTGTGACGTCATAGGGATACACATGGGCAGTGATCCCCCTGTCCCGTCCTCACTCGGCGGCAGACCTACAGAACGTGAACAGGCTTGGCACCGGGCTCCATCTCTCATCTCAGTCTGACAATATATTTACCATCCTACAAGTGTGTCTACTTTCAACCTACGATATCTCCATTCAAGAACCCTTTACGATATCAGGTCCCTGGGCTGCAGGTACTGTCAGGTCCCTGGGCTGCAGGTACTGTCAGGTCCCTGGGCTACAGGTACTGTCAGGCCCCTGGGCTGCAGGTTCTGTCAGGTCCCTGGACTACAGGTACTGTGAGGTTCCTGGGCTGCAGGTACTGTCAGGCCCCTGGGCTGCAAGTTCTGTCAGGTCCCTGGGCTGCAGATACTGTGAGGTTCCTGGGCTGCAGGTACTGTCAGGTCCCTGGGCTGCAGGTACTGTGAGGCCCCTGGGCTGCAGGTACTGTTAGGTCCCTGGGCTGTAGGTACTGTCATGTCCCTGGGTTGCAGGTACTGTCAGATCCCTGGGCTGCAGGTACTGTCAGGTCCCTGAGCTGCAGGTACTGTCAGGCCCCTGGGCTGCAGGTACTGTCAGGTCCCTGAGCTGCAGGTACTGTCAGGCCCCTGGGCTGCAGGTACTGTCAGGTCCCTGGGCTGCAGTTACTGTCAGGTCCCTGGGCTGCAGGTACTGTCAGGTCCCTGGGCTGCAGGTACTGTCAGGTCCCTGGGCTGAAGGTACTGTCAGGTCCCTGGACTGCAGATACTGTCAGGTCCCTGGGTTGCAGGTACTGTCAGGTCCCTGGGCTGAAGGTACTGTGAGGTCCCTGGGCTGCAGGTACTGTCAGGTCCTTGGGCTGTAGGTACTGTCATGTCCCTGGGTTGCAGGTACTGTCAGGTCCCTGGACTGCAGGTACTGTCAGGTCCTTGGGCTGCAGGTTCTGTCAGGTCCCTGGGCTGCAGGTACTGTCAGGTCCCTGGGCTACAGGTACTGTCAGGCCCCTGGGCTGCAGGTTCTGTCAGGTCCCTGGGCTGCAGGTACTGTGAGGTTCCTGGGCTGCAGGTACTGTCAGGCCCCTGGGCTGCAGGTTCTGTCAGGTCCCTGGGCTGCAGGTACTGTGAGGTCCCTTGGCTGCAGGTACTGTGAGGCCCCTGGGCTGCAGGTACTGTCAGGTCCCTGGGCTGCAGGTACTGTGAGGTTCCTGGGCTGCAGGTACTGTCAGGTCCCTGGACTGCAGGTACTAGCAGGTCCCTGGGCTGCAGGTTCTGTTAGGTCCCTGGGCTGCAGGTACTGTCAGGTCCCTGGGCTGCAGGTACTGTCAGGTCCCTGGGCTGCAGGTACTGTCAGGTCCCTGGGCTGCAGGTACAGTCAGGTCCCTGGGCTGCAGGTACAGTCAGGTCCCTGGGCTGCAGGTACTGTCAGGTCCCTGGGCTGCAGGTACTGTCAGGTCCCTGGGCTGCAGGTACTGTCAGGTCCCTGGGCTGCAGGTACTGTCAGGTCCCTGGGCTGCAGGTACTGTCAGGTCCCTGGGCTGCAGGTACAGTCAGGTCCCTGGGCTGCAGGTACAGTCAGGTCCCTGGGCTGCAGGTACTGTCAGGTCCCTGGGCTGCAGGTACTGTCAGGTCCCTGGGCTGCAGGTACAGTCAGGTCCCTGGGCTGCAGGTACAGTCAGGACCCTGGGCTGCAGGTACAGTCAGGTCCCTGGGCTGCAGGTACTGTCAGGTCCCTGGGCTGCAGGTACAGTCAGGTCCCTGGGCTGCAGGTACAGTCAGGTCCCTGGGCTGCAGGTACAGTCAGGTCCCTGGGCTGCAGGTACTGTCAGGTCCCTGGGCTGCAGGTACTGCCAGGTCCCTGGGCTGCAGGTACTGTCAGGTCCCTGGGCTGCAGGTACTGTCAGGTCCCTGGGCTGCAGGTACAGTCAGGTCCCTGGGCTGCAGGTACAGTCAGGTCCCTGGGCTGCAGGTACTGTCAGGTCCCTGGGCTGCAGGTACTGTCAGGTCCCTGGGCTGCAGGTACTGTCAGGTCCCTGGGCTGCAGGTACTGTCAGGTCCCTGGGCTGCAGGTACTGTCAGGTCCCTGGGCTGCAGGTACAGTCAGGTCCCTGGGCTGCAGGTACAGTCAGGTCCCTGGGCTGCAGGTACTGTCAGGTCCCTGGGCTGCAGGTACTGTCAGGTCCCTGGGCTGCAGGTACAGTCAGGTCCCTGGGCTGCAGGTACAGTCAGGACCCTGGGCTGCAGGTACAGTCAGGTCCCTGGGCTGCAGGTACTGTCAGGTCCCTGGGCTGCAGGTACTGTCAGGTCCCTGGGCTGCAGGTACAGTCAGGTCCCTGGGCTGCAGGTACAGTCAGGTCCCTTCGCTGCAGGTACTGTCAGGTCCCTGGGCTGCAGGTACAGTCAGGTCCCTGGGCTGCAAGTACAGTCAGGTCCCTGGGCTGCAGGTACTGTCAGGTCCCTGGGCTGCAGGTACAGTCAGGTCCCTGGGCTGCAGGTACTGTCAGGTCCCTGGGCTGCAGGTACAGTCAGGTCCCTGGGCTGCAGGTACTGTCAGGTCCCTGGGCTGCAGGTACAGTCAGGTCCCTGGGCTGCAGGTACTGTCAGGTCCCTGGGCTGCAGGTACAGTCAGGTCCCTGGGCTGCAGGTACAGTCAGGTCCCTGGGCTGCAGGTACAGTCAGGTCCCTGGGCTGCAGGTACTGTCAGGTCCCTGGGCTGCAGGTACAGTCAGGTCCCTGGGCTGCAGGTACTGTCAGGTCCCTGGGCTGCAGGTACAGTCAGGTCCCTGGGCTGCAGGTACTGTCAGGTCCCTGGGCTGCACGTACTGTCAGGTCCCTGGGCTGCAGGTACTGTCAGGTCCCTGGGCTGCAGGTACAGTCAGGTCCCTGGGCTGCAGGTACTGTCAGGTCCCTGGGCTGCAGGTACAGTCAGGTCCCTGGGCTGCAGGTACTGTCAGGTCCCTGGGCTGCAGGTACTGTCAGGTCCCTGGGCTGCAGGTACAGTCAGGTCCCTGGGCTGCAGGTACAGTCAGGTCCCTGGGCTGCAGGTACAGTCAGATCCCTGGGCTGCAGGTACTGTCAGGTCCCTGGGCTGCAGGTACTGTCAGGTCCCTGGGCTGCAGGTACTGTCAGGTCCCTGGGCTGCAGGTACAGTCAGGTCCCTGGGCTGCAGGTACTGTCAGGTCCCTGGGCTGCAGGTACAGTCAGGTCCCTGGGCTGCAGGTACTGTCAGGTCCCTGGGCTGCAGGTACAGTCAGGTCCCTGGGCTGCAGGTACTGTCAGGTCCCTGGGCTGCAGGTACTGTCAGGTCCCTGGGCTGCAGGTACAGTCAGGTCCCTGGGCTGCAGGTGCAGTCAGGTCCCTGGGCTGCAGGTACAGTCAGGTCCCTGGGCTGCAGGTACAGTCAGGTCCCTGGGCTGCAGGTACTGTCAGGTCCCTGGGCTGCAGGTACAGTCAGGTCCCTGGGCTGCAGGTACTGTCAGGTCCCTGGGCTGCAGGTACTGTCAGGTCCCTGGGCTGCAGGTACAGTCAGGTCCCTGGGCTGCAGGTGCAGTCAGGTCCCTGGGCTGCAGGTACAGTCAGGTCCCTGGGCTGCAGGTACTGTCAGGTCCCTGGGCTGCAGGTACTGTCAGGTCCCTGGGCTGCAGGTACTGTCAGGTCCCTGGGCTGCAGGTACAGTCAGGTCCCTGGGCTGCAGGTACTGTCAGGTCCCTGGGCTGCAGGTACAGTCAGGTCCCTGGGCTGCAGGTACAGTCAGGTCCCTGGGCTGCAGGTACTGTCAGGTCCCTGGGCTGCAGGTACTGTCAGGTCCCTGGGCTGCAGGTACTGTCAGGTCCCTGGGCTGCAGGTACAGTCAGGTCCCTGGGCTGCAGGTACTGTCAGGTCCCTGGGCTGCAGGTACTGTCAGGTCCCTGGGCTGCAGGTACAGTCAGGTCCCTGGGCTGCAGGTACTGTCAGGTCCCTGGGCTGCAGGTACTGTCAGGTCCCTGGGCTGCAGGTACTGTCAGGTCCCTGGGCTGCAGGTACAGTCAGGTCCCTGGGCTGCAGGTACAGTCAGGTCCCTGGGCTGCAGGTACTGTCAGGTCCCTGGGCTGCAGGTACTGTCAGGTCCCTGGGCTGCAGGTACTGTCAGGTCCCTGGGCTGCAGGTACAGTCAGGTCCCTGGGCTGCAGGTACTGTCAGGTCCCTGGGCTGCAGGTACTGTCAGGTCCCTGGGCTGCAGGTACAGTCAGGTCCCTGGGCTGCAGGTACAGTCAGGTCCCTGGGGTGCAGGTACTGTCAGGTCCCTGGGCTGCAGGTACAGTCAGGTCCCTGGGCTGCAGGTACTGTCAGGTCCCTGGGCTGCAGGTACTGTCAGGTCCCTGGGCTGCAGGTACTGTCAGGTCCCTGGGCTGCAGGTACAGTCAGGTCCCTGGGGTGCAGGTACTGTCAGGTCCCTGGGCTGCAGGTACTGTCAGGTCCCTGGGCTGCAGGTACAGTCAGGTCCCTGGGCTGCAGGTACTGTCAGGTCCCTGGGCTGCAGGTACTGTCAGGTCCCTGGGCTGCAGGTACTGTCAGGTCCCTGGGCTGCAGGTACAGTCAGGTCCCTGGGCTGCAGGTACAGTCAGGTCCCTGGGCTGCAGGTACTGTCAGGTCCCTGGGCTGCAGGTACTGTCAGGTCCCTGGGCTGCAGGTACTGTCAGGTCCCTGGGCTGCAGGTACAGTCAGGTCCCCGGGCTGCAGGTACTGTCAGGTCCCTGGGCTGCAGGTACTGTCAGGTCCCTGGGCTGCAGGTACAGTCAGGTCCCTGGGCTGCAGGTACAGTCAGGTCCCTGGGGTGCAGGTACTGTCAGGTCCCTGGGCTGCAGGTACTGTCAGGTCCCTGGGCTGCAGGTACAGTCAGGTCCCTGGGCTGCAGGTACAGTCAGGTCCCTGGGCTGCAGGTACTGTCAGGTCCCTGGGCTGCAGGTACTGTCAGGTCCCTGGGCTGCAGGTACTGTCAGGTCCCTGGGCTGCAGGTACTGTCAGGTCCCTGGGCTGCAGGTACAGTCAGGTCCCTGGGCTGCAGGTACAGTCAGGTCCCTGGGCTGCAGGTACTGTCAGGTCCCTGGGCTGCAGGTACTGTCAGGTCCCTGGGCTGCAGGTACTGTTAGGTTCCTGGGCTGCAGGTACTGTCAGGTCCCTGGGCTGCAGGTACTGTCAGGTCCCTGGGCTGCAGGTACTGTCAGGTCCCTGGGCTGCAGGTACTGTCAGGTCCCTGGGCTGCAGGTACTGTCAGGTCCCTGGGCTGCAGGTACTGTCAAGTTCCCAGTGATATTTTCTAAAGGGAAAAAATTAATTACAACAGTCAATGGTTCATCATACAAGTGGTGTAATAACATAGATAAACTTACAGCAGTAACTGAACAATTTCACTTAATCTCTGGAGTCTTTCCAGCTCCTGACTCCCACGCTTTAATCCAACTCTGACCAAGGGTAACACTTTGGTTGGGGATGGGATCATGGAAGGAATATTCTGGGGGTGCGGAAAATGGGAGGACTATGGTAGGGGTTTGGTGATACAGGAGACGGTGGCGTGAGTTAATATCTAAGAACCTTAGTGATATCAATTACCCCGGGGATGAATGAAGGTGCTGTGGATTAAGGGTCTGGAAGGAACGGGGTTGTGAGCAGTACCAAGTGTTACGTTCCTGTGTAAATTCCTCCACTTGATTCACACATGTGTAATTATAAATATATATTATTAGTGTAAGTTTTTAGTTTATACCATGTCTTAATGTGCTACATAGCATACCAACAAATGTGTGTGTCGTACCTGGGTTTGGGACGACACGTTCATGGTGTCCTCTGGGTTGATGAATGATGGGTAACTCTGTCTCCTCGTCTCCTCTGCTGCGCCGGTTACCATCTCTGTCATATCAAGTTATCTTTAACAATGTCTAAGCGGTTTGTTATCTTTGAAAATTTAACTTCTCTCTAAGTTACTCGTTTCCTATATCTAAAATGATTTCTCCCCCTAGTTTTCTATTATTTTTCTAAGACTCTCAATTATTTAAAGTTTCTTAATATTCAGTATTGTTATATTAATTCTGACCTTCAGTTATGTACTTTCGTCTGAGTTTCACTTCTCTTCAATTAACCATAATATTTTCTCACCACATTATCTACCACTTGTGTTTATATCTCTCATCTGTTACTTTGGTTCTTCCTTGTTCCTCAGGTTTACTTTGTTTCGCCTACATTAATATAATCATTTTAACTTAATTATCCCTTAGTTTTCAATTAATAATCCACAAAACCACCAGTTTCTAATATATTAAATCAAATAAACTCAGTTTTGTGTGTAAGTCGATAAACTACACTGTTCTCTTTTAAAAAAAACTGAGAGAGTACACATTGTGTATTTTTAATATCTTGTGGCTTTGATTTTTAGTGCCTTGAGGATTGATATTTAACACAGTCATAATTTTAATTTTTAAATTTAAGGTTCTGGGCCTCTAGCTAAAGTTTGCGTTAGTAGAACAACACCGAAATTTACTGGCAACAGATAAGCCAAATGTAGACATTAACCAAATGAACTCCTGTTGACCCTTTTGAACCCTAATTCCTAGGCCTTTTGTGTATCCATATGCTCTTGCGTATTGTGCATAACATATCCATGCACAGGCTGGATATGTTATGAACAATAAACTAGCCGCCTCGACAACAATGTCTACTCGAAAATCCTAGCAGGACAACAAGACCAGATATGTGACTGTACTGAAGTTGAGGAAGACTACAACTCAGTCTTATATTAAGCACTCAGCACCACAAGTGACACAACTGACAGTCTTATATTAAGCACTCAGCACCACAAGTGACACAACTGACAGTCTTATATTAAGCACTCAGCACCACAAGTGACACAACTGACAGTCTTATATTAAGCACTCAGCACCACAAGTGACACAACTGACAGTCTTATATTAAGCACTCAGCACCACAAGTGACACAACTGACAGTCTTATATTAAGCACTCAGCACCACAAGTGACACAACTGACAGTCTTATATTAAGCATTCATCGCCCCAAGGTCACAACTTGGTCATATATTAAGCACTCAACACCACAACTTACTGTCTAACGTCAAGGTGAGGATGATGGTCCCTGACGGAGGGTCTGTGACTCTCCTCTGGCATAATGTCTTCCCTCTCCAGGGCGTACTTGTTGAACACTACTGCAACTCGTCCTTCATCCTGCACAAACAAATACAGTTAATTCAACATTCAGTAGTAGCAACATCTGGCTGTTGTTTATTACTTATTAAAATAAGCGACATTAAAAAGTCTCAAACTCCTCTAACTAGAACGACATGATTTGCGACATCCTCTATTTACTAATAGTTCTGTATGCTTAGTGGATATCTCCTGTAATAACACAAAATGTGGTGTGATGTAATAATTTGCTTTCAAATGAATAACAACCCTAGGACTGGAGTGTGTGTGTGTGTGTGTGTGTGTGTGTGTGTGTGTGTGTGTGTGTATCTGAGAGCAGAGGATGAGTGACATCTCTTAAACCTGACTCTTAACTCTTATCAAGCAGCTTCACTGGTTCCTGGCTGCTGGACTCAAACATACCTACTCTTAAAACTGTATATAGTGTTTGCTTTCACCATTCTTTATTCACTTCCTCACTACCATAATAAATTGCAGGGAGCGGAAAGAACAGTAGTGGTGGAATTATGGAAAAATTTCCGACTGTAACGGTGGCCTTAGCGGAAACCATCAAGATTTCTATGCAATTTTCTAGGTGGTCAGAGTATTAAAATAAATTTAATAATAAGGACTTAAAAATAAGTATATCGGCTTTTTGCCGATGATACAGTGCTTTTGGGAGATTCTGAACAGAAGTTACAAAGGCTGGTGGACGTATTTAAAACGGAATGTAAAAGAAGGAAATGAAAAATGAATATGGGAATGAGCAAGGTGATGAGGACAACAAAAAATTTGGGTAATGGAAGACTGGATATCTTACTGGAAGAAGGGAGTATGGAGGAAGTAATGTGTTCACATATTATGGAATGGACTTGTTGGTGGATTTGTGTATGAAAGATGAGGTGAACCATAGATCTGACGAAGGGAGAAAGGTGGGTGGTGCACTGAATCGTCTTTGGAGATAAATAACGTTATCCATAGAATCAAAAAGGGGAATGTATAAGAGTATAGAGGTAAACACGCTGTTATACGGGTGTGGAGCATCAGTGGTGAGCGTTGCAGCGAGGAGGAGGCTGGAAGCACCGGAGACGTCGTGTCTGTGAGCAATGTGTGGTGTGAACATTAAGCAGAGAATTCGTAATTTGGAGATTATAAAGACACTTGTACAACATTTCGGTATATTTTTACTGGAAACGTTTCTCCACCAAGTGGCTGATTCAGTTAAATGTAGAGAAGAATGGTAGAAGTTGGAGTCGATGCGTTCAGTCCATCACTACTGATAAAAATAAAGAATATGTGCTGAGATGGGGCTTATATACTGCTGAGAGGTGAGGTGAAGCAGTGTTAGACTGCGTTACCAATTAAAAAACCCACTAGTGGGTGCCACTGGTGACTCCATGTACCACTTTTTCACTTCAGCAGTCTGCAGTAAGTAAGCCCCTTCTCGGTGCATATGCTGTACTTTTATCAACATTGATGGACTAAACACATCGACTCCAGGCTGAGGGACTGATTACCTCAAACTCCTACTAATCTTTTACCATTCTTCTCTGTATTGCACTGTAGAAGCCGCTGGCTGGCGAATTGTTTCCAGTATAAAGATACCCAAATGTAGCACTAATATTTAATGTATCAACTTGTCGGTTTTCAAAAGAGATTAGAAGGAAGTGCGAGGTTATTAAATGCGTTATCCAGAGAGCTGAGGCGGTTTGTACATTTAGAAAGGATGGAGCAAAACAGGATAACTTGGAGTGTGTATAAATCTGTGGTGGACGGAATGAGAGGTTGAGGTTGTCCTGGGAAAGGTTGGAAGAAGAGTGGGGGGAGGGGGTTGGAAGGAGGAATAGAATGAAAACATGTACATCAAACAGGCGTGTGTATGTTAAATATGAATGAGAGGAAGCAAGTGGTTTTTATGACTTAAAGGGTTGCTGGAATGAAAGGATTCAGGGAAAACTTGTTAGCCGCACTTGAGTTCTGGAGGTGGAAGTACAATACTTACATTCTGAAGGAGGGGTGAGGATATTGCAATTTGGATGACAAAAGAATGATTGAGTGATGACGAAAGTGCTTCTTCTCTTTTGGGTCACCATATCTCTCTTTCTCTCTCTCTCTCTCATAATATGTCTTAGTTTCTGCCTTCATTAATATAATCTGGGGTCTATTCTTTTCATAAGAGTTTGCTACTGTCTTCTGCCAATCATCCAACTGTGGTGTTACCCTGCTACTCTTGTCAGTGTCACAACAGCTGTTGTTCTGTAATGTTATTCCTGTAAGCGTACTCCGTGAGTGAATGTGGTTTCGCCAAACTCTCTTCTTCGATTCATGACTACTGCTGAAATTCATGATGGATGTTACACCTAGGAAGCGTGGAAATATTGTAGTTCTTAGAAAACATGCTGATTTGAGTATCAGACAGATCGCCGAAAATTTGAGCCTAGCAAAGTAAACTGTTGGTTCGATTCTGAAGACAGCTGACGACACTGGTGATTGTGGAGCGCTGTGTTGAAAACTTTCTTGAAGAAAACGCAAGACAACACCTCACGATGGCAAGGTTATCATGAGAAACAGTATTAAGGATCCTAAGAAAACCAGCAAAGATCAATGAAGAAATTTGGCTTCAGTTGGCGTAAATGTTGATTCTTCATCTGTTCGATGAAGGCTTCTGGAAGTTGGCTGAACTGAGAGAGAGCCAATAAAGAACAATTGTTTTTATTGACTGCTGTCATGAAGTAAAAACAGCTGCGGTGGGCACTTGATCAGATGTGGTGCATTTTGAAGTATATGACTGCAGATCAGTGGTAGTGAGACGGAGCAGAGGTAAACCTCTTCGGAATACACACATTCAACAAGCGCCAAAACACCCACTTAAGAAGATGTTTTGGGGTAGTCTTACTGCTAAAGGCCCTGGACGTCTTGTTATTGTTGAGGGAACGATGAACAGTTACAAATACAAGGCAATCCGGGCAACTAACTTGATTCCCATTGTGGATAGAAACTTTCCGGAAGATGAAGGTATATTCCAGTAGTATCTTGCTCCATGCCACACTTTCAGAAAAATGCTGACATTCTTCGAGGAGAATGGGGTAAGTGTTCTAAATTGGCCTGGAAACCCTACTGATCTCAATCTAATTGAGAATATGTGGGCAATAACCAAACGCAGGATCACGAAACAACAGCTGAAGTGAGGAAAAGCTAATTGCTACTGTTATTAGGACCTGGTACCAAGACGAAGAACTTGTCAAAATTTGTTCAATATCGGACGATTCTATGTCAAAGTGTGTAGCAATGCTCACAAAAGCTAAGGATAGTCACATCTATTATTAAACCAATTATCTGTACTATTGCCGTATATTTTTCAAATGAATATTAATTTTCCAAATAAATGTCTTGGTGGGAGACGACTAGTGTGTCGCAATTAAAATGCGACATACCAATCGTCTTGAAGCAAGGAAGGGTGATCCAGAAAAGAAGAAACAGTTTCACCATCAGTCACACCATCACTGTCTTGCCAGAGACCTGCCGACACTGCACTCTAGATGCCCTTGAAAATTGCAAATATTCATAAATAAATATTACACGTTTATATATTGAGGCACCACCTCCAGAAATAACTTGGGAGAAGTACATTCTCCGAGTTATCAGAGCGGGTGTGTTATCTTCTCCTAACAAACCCATCTCCCCCATTCCCCTTTTAAAATATAAAAAAATATTCTGATAGATTGTTCATCATACAACATAAATGCCATTAATACCTCTTTGTGCGGCGGCGTCAGATGATCGGAACCTTTAGAGTTCTGTGATGATCTCGTGAAGTGGCTGCGTTCAGACGGTCGGTTGCTGTGTATCCCCCGCATGTCTGCATCAACCATGTCATCGTCTATCCTGCAACACAATGCTACACTGAACCAGCCAATAAGTAGGCTGCAAGAAAGGCCTAGTTACCCTTTAATATGTAATTATAAACTAAAACAAAATAAGGGAACTTTGAATTTCATATTTCTTAAGATATTCATTGATCTATTATTAAAATTAAAATATAATTTATTAATGTAATGAACTGAAGGAAATTCGTTGTCTTAGAATTGAGTTAAACGAAATTTAAAAAAATGATGACAACCTTGAAAATAAATTGAAAGAAATTTTCTTTGGTTTACTGACAGAAAGAATACTCAGGATATAGAATAAATATTTGTGATTTTACATGAACAACTGTTGACTTAATATTAGTGTAAGAAGTGTTTGAGTTTAATTTAGAATAAAAAGTGGGATATGAAATGTGGATAAAAGGGAGTCAGTGTTGAGCAGCTGTGAGACAGTCAGTGGTGGGCAGCTGTGAGACAGTCAATGGTGGGCAGCTGTGAGACAGTCAGTGGTGGGCAGCTGTGAGACAGTCAGTGGTGGGCAGCTGTGAGACAGTCAGTGGTGGGCAGCTGTGAGACAGTCAGTGGTGGGCAGCTGTGAGACAGTCAGTGGTGGGCAGCTGTGAGACAGTCAGTGGTGGGCAGCTGTGAGACAGTCAATGGTGGGCAGCTGTGAGACAGTCAGTGGTGGGCAGCTGTGAGACAGTCAGTGGTGGGCAGCTGTGAGACAGTCAGTGGTGGGCAGCTGTGAGACAGTCAGTGTTGAGCAGCTGTGAGACAGTCAGTGGTGGGCAGCTGTGAGACAGTCAGTGGTGAGCAGCTGTGAGACAGTCAGTGGTGGGCAGCTGTGAGACAGTCAGTGTTGAGCAGCTGTGAGACAGTCAGTGGTGGGCAGCTGTGAGACAGTCAGTGGTGAGCAGCTGTGAGACAGTCAGTAGTGAGCAGCTGTGAGACAGTCAGTGGTGGGCAGCTGTGAGACAGTCAGTGGTGGGCAGCTGTGAGACAGTCAGTGGTGGGCAGCTGTGAAACAGTCAGTGGTGGGCAGCTGTGAGACAGTCAGTGGTGGGCAGCTGTGAGACAGTCAGTGGTGGGCAGCTGTGAAACAGTCAGTGGTGGGCAGCTGTGAGACAGTCAGTGGTGGGCAGCTGTGAGACAGTCAGTGGTGGGCAGCTGTGAGACAGTCACTGGTGGGCAGCTGTGAGACAGTCAGTGGTGGGCAGCTGTGAGACAGTCAGTGGTGGGCAGCTGTGAGACAGTCAGTGGTGAGCAGCTGTGAGACAGTCAGTGTTGAGCAGCTGTGAGACAGTCCGTGGTGAGCAGCTGTGAGACAGTCAGTGGTAGGCAGCTGTGAGACAGTCAGTGTTGAGCAGCTGTGAGACAGTCAGTGTTGAGCAGCTGTGAGACAGTCAGTGGTGGGCAGCTGTGAGACAGTCAGTGGTGGGCAGCTGTGAGACAGTCAGTGTTGAGCAGCTGCGAGACAGTCAGTGGTGAGCAGCTGTGAGACAGTCAATGTTGAGCAGCTGTGAGACAGTCAGTGTTGAGCAGCTGTGAGACAGTCAGTGGTGAGCAGCTGTGAGACAGTCAGTGTTGAGCAGCTGTGAGACAGTCAGTGGTGAGCAGCTGTGAGACAGTCAGTGTTGAGCAGCTGTGAGACAGTCAGTGGTGAGCAGCTGTGAGACAGTCAGTGTTGAGCAGCTGTGAGACAGTCAGTGTTGAGCAGCTGTGAGACAGTCAGTGTTGAGCAGCTGTGAGACAGTCAGTGGTGGGCAGCTGTGAGACAGTCAGTGTTGAGCAGCTGTGAGACAGTCAGTGGTGAGCAGCTGTGAGACAGTCAGTGGTGAGCAGCTGTGAGACAGTCAGTGGTCAGCAGCTGTGAGACAGTCAGTGTTGAGCAGCTGTGAGACAGTCAGTGTTGAGCAGCTGTGAGACAGTCAGTGGTGGGCAGCTGTGAGACAGTCAGTGGTGGGCAGCTGTGAGACAGTCAGTGTTGAGCAGCTGTGAGACAGTCAGTGGTGAGCAGCTGTGAGACAGTCAGTGTTGAGCAGCTGTGAGACAGTCAGTGGTGAGCAGCTGTGAGACAGTAAGTGGTAGGCAGCTGTGAGACAGTCAGTGTTGAGCAGCTGTGAGACAGTCAGTGGTGAGCAGCTGTGAGACAGTAAGTGGTAGGCAGCTGTGAGACAGTCAGTGTTGAGCAGCTGTGAGACAGTCAGTGGTCAGCAGCTGTGAGACAGTCAGTGTTGAGCAGCTGTGAGACAGTCAGTGGTGAGCAGCTGTGAGACAGTCAGTGGTGGGCAGCTGTGAGACAGTCAGTGGTGGGCAGCTGTGAGACAGTCAGTGTTGAGCAGCTGTGAGACAGTCAGTGGTGAGCAGCTGTGAGACAGTCAGTGTTGAGCAGCTGTGAGACAGTCAGTGGTGAGCAGCTGTGAGACAGTAAGTGGTAGGCAGCTGTGAGACAGTCAGTGTTGAGCAGCTGTGAGACAGTCAGTGGTGAGCAGCTGTGAGACAGTCAGTGGTCAGCAGCTGTGAGACAGTCAGTGTTGAGCAGCTGTGAGACAGTCAGTGTTGAGCAGCTGTGAGACAGTCAGTGGTGGGCAGCTGTGAGACAGTCAGTGGTGGGCAGCTGTGAGACAGTCAGTGGTGAGCAGCTGTGAGACAGTCAGTGGTGGGCAGCTGTGAGACAGTCAGTGTTGAGCAGCAGTGAGACAGTCAGTGGTGAGCAGCTGTGAGACAGTAAGTGGTAGGCAGCTGTGAGACAGTCAGTATTGAGCAGCTGTGAGACAGTCAGTGGTGAGCAGCTGTGAGACAGTCAGTGTTGAGCAGCTGTGAGACAGTCAGTGGTGAGCAGCTGTGAGACAGTCAGTGGTGAGCAGCTGTGAGACAGTCAGTGTTGAGCAGCTGTGAGACAGTCAGTGGTGAGCAGCTGTGAGACAGTCAGTGGTCAGCAGCTGCGAGACAGTCAGTGGTGAGCAGCTGTGACACAGTCAGTGGTGGGCAGCTGTGACACAGTCAGTGGTGGGCAGCTGTGAGACAGTCAGTGGTGGGCAGCTGTGAGACAGTCAGTGGTGAGCAGTTATGAGACAGTCAGTGTTGAGCAGCTGTGAGACAGTCAGTGGTGAGCAGCTGTGAGACAGTCAGTGGTGGGCAGCTGTGAGACAGTCAGTGGTGGGCAGCTGTGAGACAGTCAGTGGTGGGCAGCTGTGAGACAGTCAGTGGTGGGCAGCTGTGAGACAGTCAGTGGTGGGCAGCTGTGAGACAGTCAGTGGTGGGCAGCTGTGAGACAGTCAGTGGTGGGCAGCTGTGAGACAGTCAGTGGTGGGCAGCTGTGAGACAGTCAGTGGTGGGCAGCTGTGAGACAGTCACTGGTGGGCAGCTGTGAGACAGTCAGTGGTGGGCAGCTGTGAGACAGTCAGTGGTGGGCAGCTGTGAGACAGTCAGTGGTGGGCAGCTGTGAGACAGTCAGTGGTGGGCAGCTGTGAGACAGTCAGTGGTGGGCAGCTGTGAGACAGTCAGTGGTGGGCAGCTGTGAGACAGTCAGTGGTGGGCAGCTGTGAGAGAAACATGTTGAAGACTGCAACACAGAGTAGTTGAGATTTCCACTGATTTTTAAGAAATGGAACGGCTGGTGTGTCAGTCCATGGCCAGTGCGTTAACCACTGGGTCAGCTGGCTTTACTAAACTTGATCTAACTAGGTATAGTAAGTTCTCACTTAACGTCGTTTTATTATAACGTCGATGAGAAAAAATAAATTCTTGGCCAGGAATATTTATTCCTTGATTTAACTCTGTTGTAATGAACGCTAACGGTGCAATGTGCACATCTGATACTTATAACAATTAGTCTATGGTATAATTGGTTTCGTTATACATCTTTTCACTTAAGTTGCAGTTTCCAAGAACCTCTCGACAACGTTAAGTGAGGACTTACTGTATATAGAGACTGATTATCTCGAACTCCTCCTCATCTCGAGCAAAATGAGATAATTATTTTGTGGGAGAGAGACATTGTTGTGGAAAAACAGCTGGTTTAGCGTCATATTAAAATGATAACAGTGGACAAGTGATTGAATAATACTAAGAAATAAATTTCATATTTAGGTTTATATGTAGTAAAAGAGTGATGAAGCAATGTAAAAAGAGAGCAAATGAGAGAGTGGGTGAGATGTTATCAACAAATTTTGTTGAAAATAAGAAAAAGTTTTGGAGTGAGGTTAATAAGTTGAGGAAGCCTAGAGAACAAATGGATTTGACGGTTAAAAATAGAGGAGAGTTATTAAATGGAGAGTTATAGGTACCGGGAAGATGGAGGGAATATTTTGAGGAATTGTTAAATGTTGATGAAGATAGGGAAGCTGTGATTTCGTGTATAGGGCAAGGAGGAATAACATCTTGTAGGAGTGAGGAAGAGCCAGTTGTGAGTGTGGGGGAAGTTCGTGAGGGAGTAGGTAAAATGAAAGGGGGTAAGGCAGCCAGGATTGATGGGATAAAGATAGAAATGTTAAAAGCAGGTGGGGATATAGTTTTAGAGTGGTTGGTGCTATTATTTAATAAATGTATGGAAGAGGGTAAGGTACCTAGGGATTGGCAGAGAGCATGCATAGTTCCTTTGTATAAAGGCAAAGGGGATAAAAGAGAGTGCAAAAATTATAAGGGAATAAGTCTGTTGAGTATACCTGGTAAAGTGTATGGTAGAGTTATTATTGAAAGAATTAAGAGTAAGACAGAGAATAGGATAGCAGATGAACAAGGAGGCTTTAGGAAAGGTAGGGGGTGTGTGGACCAGGTGTTTACAGTGAAACATATAAGTGAACAGTATTTAGATAAAGGTAAAGAGTTTATTTTGTGGCATTTATGGATTTGGATGGGGTGGCAATGTGGCAGATGTTGCAAATGTATTGAATAGGAGGTAGGTTATTGAAGGCGGTGAAAAGTTTTTACGAGGATAATGAGGTTTAGGTTAGAGTATGTAAGGGAGAGGGAGATTATTTCCCTGTAAAAGTAGGCCTTGGACAAGGATGTGTGATGTCACAATGGTTGTTCAATATATTTGTATATGGGGTTGTAAGAGAAGTGAATGCTCGGATGTTGGCAAGAGGTGTGGGGATAAAAGATAAAGAATCTAACACAGAGTGGGAGTTGTCACAGTTGCTCTTTGCTGATGACACTGTGCTTTAGGAAGATTCTGAAGAGAAGTTGCAGAGGTTCGTTGATGAGTTTGGTATGGTATGTAAAAGAAGGAAGTTAAAAGTGAATATAGGAAAGAGTAAGGTGATGAGGATAACTAAAAGATTAGGTGACGAAAGATTGGATATCAGATTGGAGGGAGAGAGTATGGAGGAGGTGAATGTGTTCATATATTTGGGAGTGGATGTGTCAGCAGATGGGTCTATGAAGGATGAGGTGAATAATAGAACTGATGAGTTGAAAAAGGTGAGTGGTGCACTGAGGAACCTGTGGAGACAAAGAACTTTATCCATGAAAGCAAAGAAGGGAATGTATGAGAATATAGTTATACCAACGCTCTTGTATGGGTGTGAATGTTGCAACAAAGAGAAGGCTGGAGGCAGTGGAGATGTCATGTATAAGGGCAATGTGTGGTGTGAATATAACGCAGAGAATCTGTAGTTTGGAGATTAGGAGGAGGTGTGGGATTACTAAAACTGTTATCCAGAGGGCTGAAGAGGGGTTATTGAGATGGTTTGGACATGTAGAGAGGGTGGAACAAAATAGAGTGATTTCGAGAGTATACAAATCTGTAGTGGAGGGAAGGAGGGGTAGAGATCGGCCTAGGGAAGGTTGGAGGGAGTGGGCAAAGGAGTTTTTCTGTGTGAGGGACTTGGACTTCCAGCAAGTGTGCGTGAGCGTGTTAGAAGTGAACTGAGACAAATGGTTTTTAGGACTTGACGCACTGTTGGAGTGTGAGAAAGGTAACAATTTTGAAGGGATTCACTGAAATTGGCAGGCCGGACTTGAGTCCTGGAGATGGAAGTACAGTGTCTACACTCTGACGGAAGGGTGGTAATGTTACAGTTTTATAACTGTAGTGTAAGCGTGCCTCTGGCAAGACAGTGATGGAGTGAATGATGATGAAAGTTTTACTTCTTCTGACCACTCTGCCTTGGTGGGAAACGTCCGATGTATTAATAAAATAATAAATATGTACTCTAACTGACATAAAATCAGTAAATAAGATATTATAACGTACACAATTGAAAAAATCTGGTAGATAAAAAAATGAGTGTTTGACTCCGTAAGAACAATTTTATTGGATAAGATGTTTATCTATGTCTGGTCATTACTTAGTAGTGGATAAAGGAAAATAAGAAAAAAATGATACAAAATGATAAAAGAAGAGATAAATTGTTGAAAAGGATGTGAAAAAAATGTTTAGTATGCAATGTTAGACGTGGAAGAAGAGAGAAAGGCTGCAAGGGCGATGGAAGAGTACAGAAGAATGTCAAGTGAAAGAATATTTATGGGAAAACATTCTTACTTGGAATTATACTAATTAAGAGGAGCCGCCCAGCTGATAAAATACTGAACCATAAGTAACTGGTGACTCAGATTATTATAAACAATAAAACTGCCACTTGTCAGCAGCTCCAATGTTTTGCAGTTTCTGCTACGATGCTCAATTTTGTTGTCATCCTCATTTAATTTCAAGCCAGAACAATTCAAAATTACTAACAGTCAGAACTTTGCAGTAGGATGATTGACGGGGTTCGCTCTCCTCTTCCAAAAACAATGACTCAACAATGATAAAAACAATGACAAATATCATTATAATATTGTTATGAAGAGTATTACTTAAGTAATTTTAGCCCAGGTACAACGAAAATAAAATTTAACAGCATATGACAACGGTATTCAACACGAGTGGGCTAGCTG
This sequence comes from Cherax quadricarinatus, assembly GCF_038502225.1. Classification (NCBI taxonomy): domain Eukaryota; kingdom Metazoa; phylum Arthropoda; class Malacostraca; order Decapoda; family Parastacidae; genus Cherax; species Cherax quadricarinatus. The sequence continues at coordinate 7,737,748 of NC_091362.1, read as the reverse complement.
GCCCAGTTGCTAACGCGACGGTCTGGAGTATTAAGACTCTGATCGCGGGTTCTATCTCCGTCCGTGGTATGGTTTGACTTGGACTTGCCCAGCATGGGCCAGTAGGGCTGCCCCACTGCCATCTCTTATGTTGTTAGGTAAGACACATATGCAACAGTTAGGTATCTTTATTTCGAAACGTTTCGAAATAAACGTTTCGAAATAAAGATACCTAACTGTTGCATGTGTGTCTTACCTAACAACCTGTCGGTATATTATACCATTTTAATGTTCAGTCTCTTATGTTCTTACGTCAGCTTACCTATATGGCCGATGTGAGGCAGTCTCACCCTTTAAAAAAAATAGTATTGAATTACAATATTTATTTTTAAAGGGGTGGAGAATATATACAGTGTATGTACAATAAGGCAAATACAAGCAAGAGAGACGGTGAGAACCGTAGCGACCAGACTTGAAGGTAAGTCTGCCAAGGTCTATTCCCGGGCTTCTTCGTGATTGGCTGGTTGAACAAAGGTACTAGCATAACGATGGGGCCCTACTCGTTATACCCTTAGCACCTGGTTCACTGGTCGGGAGGGCAGCCTATATGGGTGTGTGTTATACGCCGAATAAAATGAAACACTCTTAGCAAGCCACTGGCTGGCGAAACGTTTCCTCAATAAAGATTCCCAAATCTTGCACGTGTCTCATTCTTCACGGTAAGGTTAGGTAAGGTTAAATACGTTAGGTAAATGGACTCGGATGCAACTAATGTGGCATTTTATTGTGGCAACGTCAGGCTCTTCAGGAGCTTTGTCAAGGCGAGGCACAACGCGTACAGCACAAGAACTCATCCAATCATATAATGAGATTCAGTGACGGCCACCTAGTGAACAAAAAAGCAAACTTCCTCAGACGTAAATATCTTGAATCATCTTTAACAGCCATTTCAGACACCATTAAACAAAATGAAAGTAATTTCATCATTTCGGGGTTATTAGCCAGAATTATACTCATAACAATAAACCCTTCTATCACTTAGCAACCTAATGTTACCTCCACTCATTCTACCACTACTACTACTATTACTACTACTACCACTACTCACATCCACGAGAGAGGTACACTGAAGCACATGGCTTCTTCCGAGAAGAAGAGGTCCCACTGTTCCAAGGACACAACCAAGGACTCGGATTCAGAAATGTGAGGCGCAGTTCTGGCGAAGAAACTGTGAGACCATTCACTGGACTCATAGGACAGCGATACAAGTGAAATCAGCCTGGCCAGTGAAACAGGTATGAATGAAGAAATGCCCATCTCAACCACAGAAATATCTCATGGAGAAGGTGGGCAGGAAACACGATCTTCAAAGTCCAAAAGGAGGCTCACTGTTTCCTTGCAGATCAGTCAAGTTAAACCATCCGTTGGCAACAAATTCTGATTCATCAACAAAGAACACCTCGTATTCTGCTATAATTTACCTGGAGACAATTCGTCCTGAAGATATCAGTGTCCCCAAACCGGAGAGTTTATTCTCATTCCCCGAAACATAAGAGTCCTATGAAGTACTGCAGAAGGTGAACGACTTCGAATCATAACTTTTTCTCACTGAACTTAAATTCACAGAGCGGATGACAAAAGTCGTATTAATGCGCTATCCGCTAGACATGCCTCTGGATGCAATCCATACCATGGAAAACATCGAGAAAGCTGAGCGGCTCCGAGCCAAGAAGGACGGCAACGTTCCTACGAGTCAGGTCTTGAACCAGCATAAATGAAGTGCTTCAGGTGCCAGAGGTACAACTATCTCAGCGCTTGATGTCACTTTTAAGAATTATAAGTCATCTGCAGCGGTTCTCTCTCAACCAAGGACTGCTGGATAAACTAAAAATCAGGAGAGGCTACGGAACCCTCGGTGTCCGAACTGCGGCAAGAAACATCATACCTGGAACCTGCGCTTTATTCAATCCATCACAATTATATTTCAACAACTGATTTCCATGTAAACTTGACTTTTGCGGTGACTGTAACAATTAAATTTTCTTACACGTGTGAAAAGAGTATTAGAATTCTGGCCCGACATAGGTTATGTATATGTTGCTGTAATTATAAATTCAGTTTCCCGAGACTTTCCACAGGAAACAAAGAATATACTTACTGAGAATTATATACATGTATTTCTCAACGTATAATAACTGCCAGTTGACTTCGTTGTAACTTTAATGATTCTCATGTAGTCGATAGACTTTAAACCCAGAAATTCAACCAATCTGAATAAATTTTGCTACACTGTGTCAAAAAAGGGATTTAGTTGACAAAACTAATACTCCTCAGGAAATGAGCTCCTTGACAATGTGGTAAAATATTTGACAAAAACACTCTGACATTGTATTTGTAGTGTAGTGAATTTGTTGCATATAAACATAAAGTCACGTAGGTTCACACAAAGAATATATTTTAGTAAATGTAGAAATGCATATTAGATCTAAGCCTACACAGGAATAATATACATATAGAACAAGAGCTACCAATAATGACTAACTTTACAAATTTCAACCAATAGTTAATTGTCTTTCATTACCTGAAACGACCCGGCTCCTCATTGGTGGATTGCTCACTTGCACTCATAGTCCGAGAAGGAGCGTACTCAGTTGTACTCATGGTCAGCGTGGGAGAGACATACTCACTTGTACTCATGGTCAGAGGCGATATTCATTTGTACTCGTGGAGGGAGTAGGAGAAAACTCAGAGTAGGAGGTTACTCACTTATACTCATGGTCAGAGTAAGACGCAGTGTAGAAGGCAGAGTCGCTGAGGTGAGAATCTGCAGACTTTTCTGAGGCTCTGTTGGACCTCCTGAAGGAGGAGGAGTGAGTGCGGGAGCCTCCGCCGTGGTGACTGTGGTACCTTGATGGGATAGGAAAGGAACACAGGTCAGGGAGCCCAAACCATACACTACAGTTCTACTCTGCCTGTACTCCTCTTACTGTTCTATCCAGTCCAGTGGACAGGTGAGAATGTCATGGATTGTGTGGTACATACAAGAAACTCAAACCACTGGTAGACATTGTGGAGGATATTCTATAGGTTGGGGATATTTTTACATTTACCCTCTGGGAGCCTTGCTATTTTTCCATGATGATTGCTAGCGTCCATCCCATTCGAAATTGCTAATAGATGCTATTATTCTATTCTTTATTTGTAACAAATTGGATTACCCATTTAAAGAAAGCATAAACTACTATATAGAAAAATCTAATTTAATGCAACCAAATTTATCCTACTCAAACTTAGTGAAATTCGATATACCAGTAACCCGTAGAAGGTGTTTATGTGAATAACAGAAAAAGTTGATTAAATTTTCCTTATTTTAGCAACCAAACTTTAATATTATTTGTTCATGCATTAATTGTTTCAGCAGATATATATCTAGACTCCAGGAGCTGAACAATCCTCTAGACTCCAGAAGCTGAACAATCCTCTAGACTCCAGGAACTGAACAAACCTCTAGACTCCAGAAGCTGAACAAACCTCTAGACTCCAGAAGCTGAACAAACTTCTAGACTCCAGAAGCTGAACAAACCTCTAGACTCCAGAAGCTGAACAAACCTCTAGACTCCAGGAGCTGAACAAACCTCTAGACTCCAGGAGCTGAACAAACCTCTAGACTTCAGGAGTTGAACAAACCTCTAGACTCCAGGAGCTGAACCAAACTCTAGACTCCAGAAGCTGAACAAACCTCTAGACTCCGGGAGCTGAACAAACTTCTAGACTCCAGAAGCTGAACAATCCTCTAGACTCCAGAAGCTGAACAAACCTCTAGACTCCGGGAGCTGAACAAACTTCTAGACTCCAGAAGCTGAACAATCCTCTAGACTCCAGGAGCTGAACAATCCTCTAGACTCCAGGAGCTGAACAATCCTCTAGACTCCAGGAGCTGAACAAACCTCTAGACTCCAGGAGGTGAACAAACCTCAAGACTCCAGGAGCTGAACAAACTTCTAGACTCCAGAAACTGAACAAACCTCTAGACTCCAGGAGCTGAACAAAACTCTAGACTCCAGGAGCTGAACAATCTTCTAGACTCCAGAAGCTGAACAAACTTCTAGACTCCAGAAGCTGAACAAACCTCTAGACTCCAGGAGCTGAACAAAACTCTAGACTCCAGGAGCTGAACAATCTTCTAGACTCCAGAAGCTGAACAAACTTCTAGACTCCAGAAGCTGAACAAAACTCTAGACTCCAGGAGCTGAACAATCCTCTAGACTCCAGAAGCTGAACAATCTTCTAGACTCCAGAAGCTGAACAAACTTCTAGACTCCAGGAGCTGAACAAACCTCTAGACTCCAGGAGCTGAAAAAACCTCTAGACTCCAGGAGCTGAACAAACTTCTAGACTCCAGAAGCTGAACAAACTTCTAGACTCCAGGAGCTGAACAATCCTCTAGACTCTAGGAGCTGAACAATCCTCTAGACTCCAGGAGCTGAACAATCCTCTAGACTCTAGGAGCTGAACAATCCTCTAGACTCCAGGAGCTGAACAATCCTCTAGACTCCAGGAGCTGAACAGTCCTCTAGACTCCAGGAGCTGAACAATCCTCTAGACTCTAGGAGCTGAACAATCCTCTAGACTCCAGGAGCTGAACAATCCTCTAGACTCTAGGAGCTGAACAATCCTCTAGACTCCAGGAGCTGAACAATCCTCTAGACTCTAGGAGCTGAACAATCCTCTAGACTCCAGGAGCTGAACAAACGAGAGTAGCTAGCAGTAAGTCTGACAAGCTCACACACATGTCAAAGAATTACACACTTGTACTTGAGGTCGCAGCAATAAATAACGAGGAACCTGATTCAGAAGTATGTGACTTGGTTCATACTACCTGCCGTCTGATGACTGACGACGTGGTTGAAGAGCACATTTGATATTGTTGAAGCAATGTTGAGAATGCAGGCATCGCACTGCACGTATATAGGGCGGCAAACTAGGTCACAATTACAGAACCAACGAAGGAATGATGTAAGCTTGTTCCTCCACGTCCTAACCATGAGACAGACACACTGTTCATGTAGCCAGGCTTCCCACGCGCTGCTATATTCTCACGATGGTCATTACCATTCCCGATTACTCAGAGTCACTGGTGATGATTGATCCCTCCATGTATGAGGTGATAAAAGCTGTTGTCCAGGTTAGCTGTGATCAACCACAGTTAAAGACAAATCCAATGTATGTTTGCCAGGAAGACAGAGAGGAGGAGAAACACCATCATACACAAGGGTGATTACCAGTAGTTCCCAGGCTCTTTTCTAGAGGAAACTGAAAAAATACCTAAAGTAAACCATACCCCCGGCCGGGATTGAACCCGCGGTCATAGAGTCTCAAAACTCCAGCCCGTCGCGTTAGCCACTAGACCAGCTAGCCACAATAAGATTCATCCAACTAGGTATATTTCTACACCATAGGAAGGTTAGCACAGGCACCACTGTGACCACAAATGCAAGTTTTTACAGACGAATCTCCAGCTAGCGTGGCCGTGACGAACTCTAGCTCAAGTCCCTTCACTGCCGTCAACATGACTCAAGAAATCGTAATGACACGATTGCAAACAAACCATACCCCCGGCCGGGATTGAACCCGCAAAACTCCAGCCCGTCGCTGGACTTGAGCTAGAGTTCGTCACGGCCACGCTAGCTGGAGATTCGTCTGTAAAAACTTGCATTTGTGGTCACAGTGGTGCCTGTGCTAACCTTCCTATGGTGTAGAAATATACCTAGTTGGATGAATCTTATTGTGGCTAGCTGGTCTAGTGGCTAACGCGACGGGCTGGAGTTTTGAGACTATGACCGCGGGTTCAATCCCGGCCGGGGGTATGGTTTGTTTGCAATCGTGTCATTACGATTTCTTGAGTCAAATACCTAAAGTCTGTGCCTGATCAGCCGGGTTGTAGTTCTTACGATGGATTGCATGCGGCTAGGAGTAACAGCCTGGTTGATCAGGCCCTGATTCATCGGGAAGCCTGGTCGAAGACCGGGCCCCGGGGATTGGGAAGGGGCGTCGACCCCGCAGAACAACCTTTCACAGCCTCCAGCCTCCTCATTGCAACGTTCAAAACCCATAACTCACACCATATTACAATGTTGGTTCTATTATACTCCGGTACATTCCCTTTTTTTGTCTCCATAAGTAAATTTCTTTGTCACTTGAAGACGATGTAATCATTCCATCACCCTTAAAGTTTTGAGGTGGTCAGTCCCTCAGTCTGGAGAAGAGCATTGTTCCGTTGTCTGAAACAATATGAAGTTGCACCTCTCACTGTTTCCTTTCATCGGTTCCATGGTTTACCTAATTTCTCGAATGAAATGCTTGTGCAATATTTGCATATCTTTACTGAGGAAACGTTTCGCCAGCCGGTGGTTCTTCAGTCCAATAGAGAGAAGAATGGAGAAAGATAAGGTAATCAGTCCCTCAACCTGGAGTCGAAATGTTCAGTCCATCATCTTTCTCCATTCTTCTCTGTATTGGACTGAAGAAACCACTGGCTGGTGATATGTTCTCTAAATAAACTTTCCCAAATATTACACAAGTGTCTCATTCTTCAATTAGTCGTTTTCTAAACTATTTACATCACACTTCATTTTTCACAGTCACGTCTGTAAACATGTCCATTCTTAAATATGCGAAGACATAACTTCTTCCATCTTCTCTCCCTTTTATCTGATATCTAATCTATCGCTGACAAGAATTTTGGTCACTTTCAGCTCATTGCTTTTTCTTATGTTCATTTTTAATTTCTTGTATATACCCTTCCAAATTCCTACTTGAAATAAATAGTCTAATTCCATCCATAACGTTCACTGGTGAGTCAAAATACCTTATTGTTATTTTTGTTTTAATTATTACAAGGAACCAAAATTTTAAATTAAAAATATCCACAATGTATAAACAACAACAACAAATAACTGCTCTTATTTACATTATTCTTCTTCACATCATGACAGAGTTAACAGACACGTAAGTTCCTCCGTCTTCTAATAATATGGTCATTTTTCCACTATAATTTACCTTCTCCATAATTTCTATCGGATTTTCTTTGTCTGTTTCTTAAGGTGAAGTCTAGGAGATTTCTTTAATTCATGGTATAACTTAACAAATCTTTGAGGACAATTGTGTTGTAGAGATGTGAGCTTTGCTCACATCTCTACAACATGAGATGTGAGCAAAGTTCGTATCTCTACAACAAAGATATTTATGATGTGCGCTGTTAGTGTTATCGGTCTGAAATTCTTTCAAATGTTTTAAAGCCAACTTTGTGGAGTGGGGCTATATCTGTTGTTTTTAGTGACTGTGGGATGACCCCTGTGTCTACTCTCCCTCTCCATAGAATATTTAAGGCACATGAAAAGGGTTTCTTGCAGTTGTTGATGAACACGGAGTTTCACGAATCTGGGTCTGGGGCAGAGTGCGTGGTCAATGTTATTTATTTCTTTTTTAAAGTCCTGTGGTATTATGAGTACATCAAAAATTCTTGAACTAACCAAATTTTGAGTTTCGGTCATATAAGAATTTTTTTTGATTGTCAACCCTTAGTTTGATTAGCGGCTAACTAAACGTTGATTCATATTGGGACTTCAGTATCTAACTCATTTCTTTGCTGTCATCTGTTTAAGTCCCATCTCGTTTAAGCAGGGATCCAATATTGTATGGCTTCAAGAGCTTCCTCTGTTTCTTGGCCTTCTGTATGATTCCTTAAACTTAAGTTCGACACTTTCTATTTCTCTGGTCAGTGCCTCCTGTATTTCAGATAGACTGGCTCTTTTGAGGAGCTCTGCTATTCTTCATCCTCGCATGTAGAGGAAGCATCTCTCTCTTTTGAGTTTACATCTTCTTTTTTTTTTCTTGGGGGAATATGCTTTGAGCATACCTCAAGCGCAGCAGAGTTAATTATTTCTAGGAAAAATTGGGATCATTGTTGTTCAGGATATCTTCCCAGCTTGTTTCATTTAGAATATAGTTAATTTGATCCCACTGTATGTTTTTGTTATTGAAATTGAATTAAGTGAAGGCACCCTCATAACTGATCTCATTTTGTTGCTCGTGAGCCCCTGTACATACATGTCTGTACTTCGATTATGTTGTGATTCGAGTGCATTGTCTTTGATGCTGTTGTATTTCGTATCCAATCATCATTATTAGTGAAGATAAGCGAATTTTCTAGTCTTGTTAGCTTGTAGATGAATGGTTCAAAGAACCGACATGTTGTTAAATTAGACACATGTGCAACTCTTGGGTATCTTCATTGAGGAAACGTTTCGCCACACAGTGGCTTCATCAGTCCATACATAGGAGAAACTTGAAGAACAGGAGGAGAACGAGGTAATCAGTCCCTCAACCTTGAGACGATGTGGTCAGTCCATCAAGATTGATGGACTGACCACATGTGTCTAATTTAACAGTCTTGTTAGCTCCACTTGTGCTGGCTTAAGGTGAATTTGTTACAGAGATTTAATAGGTCATCTGAGCTGCCTCCTGGGGTTATCTTTGCTAAAATATTATTTATTACATTCTTCCATTTTAGGTGTCTTAAGTTGAACTCACCCAGCAACAAGATATTTGGGGCCGGGGTTGAAAGAGTTTCCAGACAGTGGTAAATTTTCAGAAGCTGTTCCTTGAATTGTTGGGAAGTTGTATCTGGTGACTTGTATACAACCACAATGACAAGGCTTTGGTTTTCAGTCTTAGCTGCCAAAACTTCAACTACATTATTTGTGGTGTTTAGTGATTTTGAACAAATGCGCGACTCTGTGACAAACAGGTCAACCTCGCCTTGTTGCCTGTTCTTTCTGTCGCATCTGAATAAGTTGTTCTCTGGTATCCATATTTCGATGTTAAAGTGATCTTCTGTGTGAGGTCTCTGTGGAAGCCGCGAACCTTGCCTCTGTCAGGAGTCCACTGATAAAAGATATTGTGTTATTTTAGGATGGCTTCAGACCCTGTATATTTGCCAGTACAAATGTTGTCGTACTGACTGTATACAGTCAGTACTAACTGTATACAGTCAGTGTGTTATGTGGGTTATGTTTTATCTACTGCCTAAATAAAATAATGGTATGCAGTACTGACAAGTTGATAAATAAGACACATGTGCAATAGTTAGATATATTTACTCTGGAACGTTTCGTCTTCAGTCGCTTCTTCAGTCGAGTACAGAGGAGGGATCAGAAGCAGTGAAAATGTTAAGATGATGTAATCAGTCCATCACCCTCGAAGACTTAGTTTTGAGGTAGTCAGTCCCTCAGCCTGGAGAAGAGTTCTGGAACATTGTGAAGCTTGACCAATATAAGGAAGACTTGTATACTGTCAGAGGTTAGGCGCAGAAAATTTTGATGACATAAAGAGGCGTGCTTACCCTGTATCCGACTGAAGAAGCCTACTGTAGAGGCGAAACGTTTCGGAATAACGATTCTTAACTGTTGCACATGTGTCTTACTTACCAACATGTCGGTGCTGTATACCATTATCACATTTACACTATCAGACACTGCAACACAACGGCATCATGGTATACTTGGAGAGGGTTTCGGGGGTCAACACCCCCGCGGTACAGTCTGAGACCAGGCCTCGTGGTGGATCAGGGTCTGATCAATCAGGCTGTTATTGATGGTCGCACGCAAACTGACGTGCGAACCACAACCCGGCTGGTCAGGTACTAACTTTAGGTGCCTGTCCAGTGCCTTCTTGAAGACAGCCAGGGGTCTACTGGTAATCCCCCTCATGTATGCTGGGAGGTAGTTGAACAGTCTTGGGCCCCGGATTCTCACTGTGTTGTCTCTCAGTGTACTCGTGGCACTCCTGCTTTTCACTGGGGAAATGTTGCATCTCCTGCCAAGTCTTTTGCTTTCATAGGGAGTGATTTTCGTGTTCAAGTTTGGTACTAATCCCTCTAGGATTTTCCAAGAGTGTATTATCATGTATCTCTCTCGGCTGCGTGCCAGGGAATACAAATCAAGGGACTTCAACCATTCCCAGTAATTTAGGTGCCTTATCGTACTTATGTGTGCCCTGAGGGTTCTTTGTACACTCTCCAAGTCTGCTATTTCACCTGCATTGAAGGGAGCAGTTACTGTACAGCAGTATTCCAGCCTAGAGAGAACAAGCGATTTGAAGGGAATCTTCGACAACTTTATTGCCTGACCACTAATTACGAGTGAGAAAGGTTGGATTTGAGGACTTGCCCAGTAGGTTTGCTACACTGCCTCTCAGTGACTACCTTCTTACTTCTACTATTCATTTAAATTCAATTCAATTCAATTCAAAGTTTATTCTCTATAAGTATTACAATGCTGAGTTTACAGAATTTGGTTATTGTGTGGTTTACATGTAGTAAAATAATAATTACAGAGTGTACCACTAGAACACCTAGCATGGCTAGGCATTTCCGGCAGACTTAGATTAATTCTTAAATTTAAAATATTACAAATTATGAGGTAAGTTGGTATTATGGCTAAGTGACTAAATACTAGTTTGTGAGTTTAGCAATGTGAATGCTTTTGTTTTGGCACTATACATAGTTTCAGTATTGAAGTATCACAGACCACGCCTCTTATGTCGTCAAGATTTTCTCCGCCTCACCTTGACAGTATATAAGTAATCTGTTACTTCAGCTTCGAACTGTTCCAGACTATGGAGCAAAATTCTTGTCCAGGCTGAGGGACTGACCACCTCAAAACTCCGTCTTCCAGAGTGATGGACTGATTATATCATCTTTATATCTCTACTGCTTCTGCTGCCTCCTCTGTATTAGACTAAGGAAGCCTTCTGTGTGGGCGAAACCTTAGGAAATAAAGATACCTAACTGTTGTACATGTCTTATCAACTTATGTACTACGGGCGATCAATATGGGTCACATATATGTGTTCACATGTATGTGTTGATGTGCTCGGGTCATCAATGATGGTCTGAACATATCAACTCCACTTCATATTCCCCTGTTATTCTCTGTACTGGACTGAAGAAGTCACTGACTGGCGAAACGTTTCTTCAGTAAAGATTCCCAAATGTTTCACAAGTGTCTCATTCTTCACCAACACACAGGTACACACAGGTACACACAAGTACGCACAGGTACACACAGGTACTATTCCGTAGATAATAACAAAGTGAGTCACACAGCTTGCGGTTTGATATACCAGACAAACTGACCATAATATGAATATTTAACTAAACTATACTCTCAAGGGACACGTAGTCTTGTGACATTATCACACCTGCACACTTGATTTCTCAGAATTTCTGAAATAAAATCAATGTCTTGTAGCTACGATAATACAGTGGCATGACATAAATATCTCCCGCTGGCAGAATGAAATATCTAATAACAAATAAAATACAAACACTTCTCACTCGTAAAACACTTCATCAACACTTAATCTATAAGATTAAACGTAAGTTCGTGTCAACAAACTTTCGTCTGTTTTGGTCTCCACCATCAGTATTATTAGTGAAGTTAGACAAGACAAAATGAAAAATCTCTGGAAAGCGGCACTTCCTGACTATTAACGTATCCTACTGTTATCTCTTAAATACACTTCATAACAACGAATAGACGTTTTAACGACCTTGTGTTCTTGTGTCCCAGGTGAGAACGAGTTACATCAGTTTATTACATGGGAGTGTACAGAGAGGACAACCAACACAGGTCAAAACCTACACCAACGTCACATGTTGACAAGGAATATATATATATATATATATATATATATATATATATATATATATATATATATATATATATATATATATATATATATATATGGATTAATACTATCATCAATTGTCTAGAAGTTTGAGGTAAGATGGATGAAGCAGAAGGCTCCACCCTCTTTGCGTTAAGAACGTTCCACCCTCCTTGCATCAAGAAGGTTCCACCCTCCCTGCATCAAGAAGGTTCCACCCTCCTTGCATCAAGAAGGATCCACCCTCCTTGCATCAAGAAGGTTCCACCCTCCCTGCATCAAGAAGGCTCCACCCTCCTTGCATCAAGAAGGATCCACCCTCCTTGCATCAAGAAGGTTCCACCCTCCTTGCATCAAGAAGGTTCCACCCTCCTTGCATCAAGAAGGCTCCACCCTCCTTGCATCAAGAAGGCTCCACCCTCCTTGCATCAAGAAGGTTCCACCCTCCTTGCATCAAGAAGGTTCCACCCTCCTTGCATCAAGAAGGCTCCACCCTCCTTGCATCAAGAAGGCTCCACCCTCCTTGCATCAAGAAGGTTCCACCCTCCTTGCATCAAGAAGGTTCCACCCTCCTTGCATCAAGAAGGCTCCACCCTCCTTGCATCAAGAAGGCTCCACCCTCCTTGCATCAAGAAGGTTCCACCCTCCTTGCATCAAGAAGGCTCCACCCTCCTTGCATCAAGAAGGCTCCACCCTCCTTGCATCAAGAAGGCTCCACCCTCCTTGCATCAAGAAGGCTCCACCCTCCTTGCATCAAGAAGGCTCCACCCTCCTTGCATCAAGAAGGTTCCACCCTCCTTGCGTCAAGAAGGTTTCACCCTCCCTGCATCAAGAAGGTTCCACCCTCCTTGCATCAAGAAGGTTCCACCCTCCCTGCATCAAGAAGGCTCCACCCTCCCTGCATCAAGAAGGTTCCACCCTCCTTGCATCAAGGAGGTTCCACCCTCCTTGCATCAAGAAGGTTCCACCCTCCCTGCATCAAGAAGGTTCCACCCTCCCTGCATCAAGAAGGTTCCACTCTCCTTGCATCAAGAAGACTCCACCCTCCTTGCATCAAGAAGGCTCCACCCTCCTTGCGTCAAGAAGGTTCCACTCTCCTTGCATCAAGAAGGCTCCACCCTCCTTGCATCAAGAAGGTTCCACCCTCCTTGCATCAAGAAGGCTCCACCCTCCTTGCATCAAGAAGGTTCCACTCTCCTTGCATCAAGAAGGCTCCACCCTCCTTGCATCAAGAAGGCTCCACCCTCCTTGCATCAAGAAGGTTCCACCCTCCTTGCATCAAGAAGGCTCCACCCTCCTTGCATCAAGAAGGTTCCACTCTCCTTGCATCAAGAAGGCTCCACCTTCCTTGCATCAAGAAGGCTCCACCCTCCTTGCGTCAAGAAGGCTCCACCCTCCCTGCATCAAGAAGGCTCCACCCTCCTTGCATCAAGAAGGCTCCACCCTCCTTGCATCAAGAAGGTTCCACCCTCCTTGCATCAAGAAGGCTCCACCCTCCTTGCATCAAGAAGGCTCCACCCTCCTTGCATCAAGAAGGCTCCACCCTCCTTGCATCAAGAAGGTTCCACCCTCCTTGCATCAAGAAGGCTCCACCCTCCCTGCATCAAGAAGGCTCCACCCTCCTTGCATCAAGAAGGCTCCACCCTCCTTGCATCAAGAAGGTTCCACCCTCCTTGCATCAAGAAGGCTCCACCCTCCTTGCATCAAGAAGGCTCCACCCTCCCTGCATCAAGAAGGCTCCACCCTCCTTGCATCAAGAAGGTTCCACCCTCCTTGCATCAAGAAGGCTCCACCCTCCCTGCATCAAGAAGGCTCCACCCTCCTTGCATCAAGAAGGCTCCACCCTCCTTGCATCAAGAAGGTTCCACCCTCCTTGCATCAAGAAGACTCCACCCTCCTTGCATCAAGAAGGTTCCACCCTCCTTGCATCAAGAAGGTTCCACCCTCCTTGCATCAAGAAGGCTCCACCCTCCTTGCATCAAGAAGGTTCCACCCTCCTTGCATCAAGAAGGTTCCACCCTCCTTGCATCAAGAAGGCTCCACCCTCCTTGCATCAAGAAGGCTCCACCCTCCTTGCATCAAGAAGGCTCCACCCTCCTTGCATCAAGAAGGTTCCACCCTCCTTGCATCAAGAAGGCTCCACCCTCCTTGCATCAAGAAGGTTCCACCCTCCTTGCATCAAGAAGGCTCCACCCTCCTTGCATCAAGAAGGCTCCACCCTCCTTGCATCAAGAAGCTTCCACCCTCCTTGCATCAAGAAGGCTCCACCCTCTTTGCATCAAGAAGGTTCCACCCTCCTTGCATCAAGAAGGCTCCACCCTCCTTGCATCAAGAAGGTTCCACTGTCCTTGCATCAAGAAGGCTCCACCCTCCTTGCATCAAGAAGGTTCTACCCTCCTTGCATCAAGAAGGCTCCACCCTCCTTGCATCAAGAAGGCTCCACCCTCCTTGCATCAAGAAGGTTCCACCCTCCTTGCATCAAGAAGGCTCCACCCTCTTTGCATCAAGAAGGTTCCATCCTCCTTGCATCAAGAAGGCTCCACCCTCCTTGCATCAAGAAGGTTCCACCGTCCTTGCATCAAGAAGGCTCCACCCTCCTTGCATCAAGAAGGTTCCACCCTCCTTGCATCAAGAAGGCTCCACCCTCCTTGCATCAAGAAGGCTCCACCCTCCTTGCATCAAGAAGGTTCCACCCTCCTTGCATCAAGAAGGTTCCACCCTCCTTGCATCAAGAAGGCTCCACCCTCCTTGCATCAAGAAGGCTCCACCCTCCTTGCATCAAGAAGGCTCCACCCTCCTTGCATCAAGAAGGCTCCACCCTCCTTGCATCAAGAAGGCTCCACCCTCCTTGCATCAAGAAGGCTCCACCCTCCTTGCATCAAGAAGGCTCCACCCTCCTTGCATCAAGAAGGCTCCACCCTCCTTGCATCAAGAAGGCTCCACCCTCCTTGCATCAAGAAGGCTCCACCCTCCTTGCATCAAGAAGGCTCCACCCTCCTTGCATCAAGAAGGTTCCACCCTCCTTGCATCAAGAAGGTTCCACCCTCCCTGCATCAAGGCACCACAAACCCTTGTAGACTATACAGTGGTACAGTAGATGTCTTATTTTACCGCTGGGTTCTAGGGATCCTATTATATCTCAGAGGAAAGGTAAACTGGGTTTTATTTCATATAGAAATAAGGTTTTAATAAAGTAGCCATTAGGGAATCCCTTCCCCAGGACGCTGTTCTTGTCACTGCAGACACATGTGTATCCTGACGACGACTAAGATATTTATTTTAGTTAAATTTAGTCTCCTGAAAGTACTAATTAGTCAGTAGTTTCATGTTACGTATTATTTAGTATTATTAAATCAGGAGTTGGCAGCATGTTATCAAATTATATTATAGTTTACTGAGGTGCATGAAGTTGTCTTTAATTAATTTATATTTTCTAATTTATCTCTTCCCTTCCATCAGTCATGTTCCAACAATCCTCATATTGTACCAAGATAATTCTGTGATAATCCTGTTGACCAGGAGGCCTGGTCACAGACCGGGTCGCGGGGGCGTTGACCCCCGGAACTCTCTTCAGGTAAACTCCAGGTAAACATGCATTGCAATAAGGGTATTTCTACTTAGTGTTTTCAATGGTTATTTCTACCGCACATATACTGATCATACATAAGTATTGTCCCTTCCTATCAACCATCTTACTCACAACAGTTGTAAACATTCTTGTAAACAGTGCTCCAGGGTGAGAGGAAACTAGGGTAACGGGAGCAAACTTTCCCAGACACATCAGTGGGGTAAATACGTGTATTATTGGTCTTATTTTTATTTAGCAGGAAGATAGTTAAAAAAACGATCAAAGAGTCGCTAGTGCACAGCCGTTTGCGGCTAAAAAAAGAATACTGAAAATTCATAATAAACAGTGAGGTGGGGCGTAGCTTACAACCTGGCATTTGGGCTCCCTTCCTGTAGTTAAAGGTGTGGGAGATGACGCAGGAGAGGATCCCGGAGAAGACAGGTAAGGTGGGAGAGGTTAAGGTCAAAGGGGATTAATATCTTCAAGAAGGAATTCGCCGACAGTCTTAATATTAACATCACACTGGGAGCCACAACAATAAACTATTACATAATATGAAGAGACGTTCTGTCCACTGAAGACTATTCTTGCCTGTTGTTGAGGTGTAGGTAACGACTCACCTTCTGGAAGAACGTATGGAGCGACCTCGCCTCTTCTTCTTGGGTCTTTTGGTACAGGCGTAGCAGCAGACCTTCCAGTAGAGGAACCTGAAGGAGTGGGCCATCCCGTCACCGATGTTGGCCAGACACAGCATCATCAGTGGTACTCCCGGGATGGCGTAGAATATAGTCACCACCTTGCCCCAGTCAGTCTTTGGTGCAATGTGCCCGTAACCTGTGAGTGGAGACTGTGTAAGTACCAGTCATAACCAATTTATGTAGTGTATGTGTATATGCATGTATGTGTATGTGTTTGTGTTCGTGTATATGCGTTCATATGCGCGTATATGTGTTTCTGTGAATGTGTACATACGTATGTGCCCTGGCCTGTATGTACTCACCTATGTGTAATTGAAGGCTCCTGGCCCTGCCTTTTCGTGTGTGTGTGTGTGTGGTGTGTGTGTGTGTATGTACTCACCTAATTGTACTCACCTAATTGTGGTTGCAGGGGTCGAGACTCAGCTCCTGGCCCCGCCTCTTCACTGATCGCTACTGGATCCTCTCTCTCTCTGCTTCCTGAGCTTTGTCATACCTCTTCTTAAAACTATGTATGGTTCCTGCCTCCACTACTTCACTTGCTAGGCTATTCCACTTGCTGACAACTCTATGACTGAAGAAATACTTCCTAACGTCCCTGTGACTCGTCTGAGTCTTCAGCTTCCAGTTGTGACCCCTTGTCCCTGTGTCCCCTCTCTGGAACATCCTATCTCTGTCCACCTTGTCTATTCCCCGCAGTATCTTGTATGTCGTTATAATGTCTCCGCTGACCCTTCTGTCCTCCAATGTCGTCAGTCCGATTTCCCTTAACCTTTCCTCATACGACATTCCCTTGAGCTCTGGGACTAGCCTTGTTGCAAACCTTTGTACTTTCTCTAACTTCTTGACGTGCTTGACCAGGTGTGGGTTCCAGACTGGTGCTGCATACTCCAGTATGGGCCTAACATACACAGTGTACAGTGTCTTGAACGATTCCTTATTAAGGTATCGGAACGCTATTCTCAGGTTTGCCAGGCGCCCGTATGCTGCAGCGGTTATTTGGTTGATGTGTGCCTCCGGTGATGTGCTCGGTGTTATGGTCACCCCAAGGTCTTTCTCCCTGAGTGAGGTCTGTAGTCTTTGTCCACCTAGCCTATACTCTGTCTGCGGTCTTCTTTGCCCCTCCCCAATCTTGTGTGTGTGTGTTTGTGTGTGTGTGTGTGTGTGTGTGTGTGTGTGTGTGTGTGTGTGTGTGTGTGTGTCTGTGTGTCTGTGTGTCTGTGTGTCTGTGTGTCTGTGTGTGTGTGTGTGTGTTTCTGTGTGTCTGTGCGCTCACCTACCTAATTGTGGTAGCAGAAGTCTAACCTCAGCTCCTGACACCAAGAAGGAGGCTAAATAATACCACGAAAATTTGTTCAAGGACGTGTTTTACAAGCAAGTTTTGACGGACTATCTAAAGTTCGCATCGCTATTGGGCCGTGCGGACGTGCTGCGCAGTAGCTCCTGATTGAGTTGGCTTTTGCGCAGTGGTGACGTGTACTTAGCTCTGTGAAGACCTGTTTGCGCGCTCTCTACGAATTGAAGCAAGATGCCCTCCATCGAGCAACTTTACCAACAGCTTAAGGAAGAATTGAGGATGGCGAAGATGGAGATTCGGCAACTGACCGAGGAAAACAAGAAGACTCGTAGTAGTCCTCCTGTTTTGAGTCCTCAGGTCAAGAAGGGAAACTGGCCAGTGGCTGGACAGCAGGGAACGAAGTTGAAGATCAAGAAGACGAATGGAAAGGTAGAAACGATGAAGAAGAAAGAGACTGCCGTGGAAACTGTTGTGGAAACTTCTAATACATTCTCAGTGCTACCCGACGAATGTGAGTCGACTACTGGGAACGTCACGACGAAAGACATTAAGGAAGGCAAGAATATAGTTGTTGTTGTGGATAGCCAAGTTAGGTATATGGATAGGGCGTTCTGCTTGAAGGACAGGAGTAGGAGACAGAGAGTTTGCTTTCCTGGGGCTGGGATGAAGGATATTGTTAGCCGTCTGGATGACATCATGAGAGGTAATGGGAGCAATCCTATTATCTGTCTCAGTGCTGGAGGCAACGATGTTGGCAGACGTAGGAGTGAAGACCTGATTAGCAGGTATAGGTCAGCAATAGAAATAATTAGGAGTAAGGGTGGGAACCCTGTCATATGTTGTATTTTGCCAAGGAGAGGAGTTGGAAATGAATGGTTGTCCAGGGTAATTGGTGTCAATTGCTGGCTGGACAAATACTGTAAGGAAAATGCGATAACATTCATTGACAACTGGGACCTCTTCTATGGCAGAAATGACATGTATGCCAGGGATGGGGTTCACTTATCTAGGTCTGGGGTGGTAGCACTGGCAACTGCAGTGGAGGGAGCCGTTAGGACTTTAAACTAGGAATAGTTAGTGGTATGGGTTTTGGCAGGAAAACTGTGAAGTCCCAGTGTAGTAATATTACGAGTTCTAGGGGAACTAGTAATAAGCAGAACGAGGTAGATATTGAAAAGCCAGGGACTTTGGGTGATAAGGACAGTAATAGGTTTAGTAAAAAAACAGAAATGAGCAGGAAGGGTAAAGAGAAAGGAGAGTCTTTCAATGTTTATTATGCTAATTGCCGTAGTGCTAGGAATAAGATGGACGAGTTGAGATTAGTTGCTAGTGCAGGTAACATTGATGTATTTGCCTTAACTGAGATGTGGTTTAATTCAAAAAGTCGGGACATGCCTGCGGAATGTCATATTCAGGGCTTTAAATTGTTCTAAGTAGATAGAAGTATCGGGAAGGGGGGTGGGGTGGCATTGTATGTCTGAGATCGCTTGAACTGTTGCATAAAAACGGGTATTAAGTCTGAAGTAACACATACAGAGTCTGTTTGGATAGAATTTTCAGAGGGGCATGAAAAACTGATTTTAGGAGTGATATACCGTCCCCCAAACTTAGATAGGGACCATGGGAGGAAATTGTTAAGGCCACAAGGCACAATAATGTAGTAATTCTAGGAGACTAACTTTAGTCATATTGATTGGAATTTCTTGACTGGGAATTTAGAATCATACGACTTCTTAGAAGTAGTTCAGGATTGTTTTTTGAAGCAGTTTGTAACAGAACCTACAAGGGAAAATAACCTGCTTGACTTAGTTATGGCAAACAATGAATCCCTTGTTAATAATTTAGAAATTTCAGAGGAACTGGGTGCTAGCGACCACAAATCAATTACATTTAGCATTGAATGGAAGTACGATAGTAGCGATAACTCAGTAACAGTCCCAGATTTTCGCTTAGCAGATTACGATGGGCTTAGAGAACACTTATCATCTGTTGACTGGGGTAACGAAGAGAGCTATCAATATGACAGTTTTCTGAACACTATACATGCTGCTCAAAGAACGTTTATCCCAAATAAAGAAATTAGATCAAATAGAAATGACCCAAAATGGATGAATAATAGGCTCAAATATCTACTAGGGCATAAGAAAGGATTTTATAGGCGTATCAAAAGAGGTGAGGGTCATCTTATGAATCAGTATATTGACATTAAGAGGGACATTAAAAAGGGGATAAGAAAAGCTAAAAGGGACTATGAAATTAAAGTTGCTAGGGATTCTAAAACTAACCCAAAAAGTTTTTTCCAGGTCTATAGAACAAAAGTTAGAGATAAGATAGGTCCCCTTAAAAATAACTATGGGGCACCTTACTGACAAAGAGAATGAAATGTGCTCGATTTTAAATAATTATTTTCTCTCAGTTTTTACACAGGAAGACACTAACAATATTCCAGTAATTAATTTTTATAGTGGGCTAGAAGAAGATATATTATGTAACATCACAGTCACTAGTGAAATGGTTGTGAAGCAGATAGACAGACTGAAGCAAAATAAGTCGCCGGGTCCTGATGAGGTTTTTTCAAGGGTTCTTAAGGAATGCAAAATGGAAGTCTGTGAACCATTAACTAATATTTTTAATTTATCTCTTCAAACAGGTGTAGTGTCTGATATGTGGA